>NC_084576.2:31160000-31210000 GCF_033978685.3 Nerophis lumbriciformis
AGTTTATTCTCCGCCACTGTGCGCGCTTTTTGTTTGATCCTTTTTTTTGTATTTATAGTTAATAAATAAATCATGTACCTTCATTCCCGTCTCGCCCGTGCCAACTTTCCGTTGCATCCCGGAAAAGCAAACACCCAGGACCAAGTCTTGACAGTGTGTGTGTGTATATATGGAAAAACACAAAATATGCAATATTTTCTCTATGTGTATATATATATATATATATATATATATATATATATATATATATATATATATATATATGTATATGTATATATATACAGTATATATATATATATGTATATGTATATATTTGTATATGTGTATATATATATATGTATGTATGTATGTATATATATATATATATATATATATATATATATATATATATATATATATATATATATATATATATATATATATATATATATATATATATACACATATATATATATATGTATATATACACATATATATGGTGGAAAGGTTGGGACATCCCTGCCCTGGATAGTTCATTATTTGGATTTGTAGTGAGAAAAAAGGGGTCCTTAAAGTCGCTAAACAAGCTGGACGTTGACTTGGCTTGGTTCTTAGCTGCACGAGCACTGTTCTTAAGAAGATTATGTCCGTGTCTCCGTGAGTGTTGTGGCTGACCATTAATAGATCCTCTGCACAAAGCCTCTGGGATATCCTTGAGAGTGAACATTGACCACAACACAATTCCGTTACCATCTCGGACTTCAACGCATGGCTTTGCAGTTTGATGAAGAACGTTGCAGAGCATGGAGGGATTAGCCGTAATGTGCCACAGGAAACTGGGCCGAGGATGAAAGCAATGGGAGAACCCTGGCGGGTGTAAGGGGGTCCCATCCAGACCAGACAGATGGACCCCCGGGCCCCTTTGTGCCTGCAAGGAGAGGAGATGCAGTAGGTCGGCGGCGCCATGTTTGAGCTGGCCTCTCTCTTTCTGCTGTTGCAGAACATGCTGCTGGACATCGAGAAGAAAGTGCTGGCCCTTTCCGAGCTGTCCATGCACGGCGAGAACCTGCTGCTGGAGGGCCGTGCCGAGACACGGGCGGAGGCCGAGCAGCTGGCCCGCAGGCTACGGACGCTGAAGGGCGGCCTGCTGGAGCTGCAGAGGATGCTGCAAGACAAACGCATCAGCATGCAGGTTTGTTTGGGCACTTTCATCCATGCTCGCTCTTCTGTTGTTGTGAGATAATTGGTCAATACAATGAATTCAAAGAAGGATTTCCTTTAATCGTATGTCTTGGCTGATGATTGATCAGCATTATCTTCAAATTAGCATCATAATTCCTCTTGTTTTGCTGAGGCGTGTCCACACCTGCTCTTGCCAGGTACAAACATTCGAAAGAACTACTTGATACAAATTTAAATATAGTGCATTTAGCGCTCACACAGGTATTTCTGTCACGTGACCAAGGGCTGCACAGGAAAGAGCGTAAAGCAGGGGTGTCCAAACTTTTTCCACTTAGGGCCGCACATTAAAAATAAAAGCATGTTTTGATATTTTACATTTTCAAAAACACTACAATTTATAGTTTTTTTTAACCTTCAGGGCTCGCTTCAAGTTTGGTCCCGGGGACCTAGGAGGGTCTCGGTCATAACAATGTTAAAAATAAGTTATATGTATACATACTAGAGATGCGCGGATAGGCAATTATTTCATCCGCAACCGCATCAGAAAGTCGTCAACCATCCGCCATCCACCCGATCTAACATTTAATCAGAACCGCATCCGCCCGCCCCCGCCCGTTGTTATATATCTAATATAGACGATGCAAGGCATTAGTGAGGTTATAAAGCTTTTGCCTGTTAAAGAAAGGAGACTGATCCAATGCAGCACAGACATTCGCGTGCCACGCTGTCACGGCCCAGACGCACACCAGTGCGCAATCATATGGGAGCCGCGCTGAGCGCACCTCCAAGCGCGTCTCGCTGCCGGCGACGGCCGGGTATGGGCCCGACGCTCCAGCGCCATCCATTTTCAGGGCTAGTTGATTCGGCAGGTGGGTTGTTACACACTCCTTAGCGGGTTCCAACTTCCATGGCCACCGTCCTGCTGTCTATATCAACCAGGGTGAGCCCCACCCCTTTCGTGAGCGCACTGCGCGTGGAGTGACCCCTGTTACGCGCCCCCGGCAACAGGGGTGGCGGGCAGGTAAGCTGCGCGCGCGGAGTGACCCCTGTTACGAGCCCCCGGCCACAGGGGTGGCGGGCAGGTAAGCTGCTTACCTGCTGCGCGTGACGCCGGCCGCGGCGAAGGCGGACGAGGCGGGGTGTCGGTGCGGTGGGCGCGGTGGTGACCCTGGACGTGCGTCGGGCCCTTCTCGTGGATCACCTCAGCTACGGCTCCCGGTGGGGCCCTCTCGGGGGAAGGGGCCTCGGTCCCGGACCCCGGCGAGGCGTCCCTTCTCCGCTCCGTAAAAGTGTCCATCTCTTCTTTTTTCTTTCTTCTGTTGTGGCATATGCAGCAGGTGCCTGCTCGTTTTTCGTATGTGGGTAACAACATTTAACTATGTATATATATTTACCAATTGGTTTAACTGCCACCCGCCTGAATCTATTTAAAATCAAAAAAAATTTTATTTCAACCACCCGACCCGCGGATAAAATCTAATTTTTTTTTATTTCATCCGCCCGATCCGCAAACCGCGCATCTCTAATACATACACATACAGTACAGGCCAAAAGTTTGTACACACCTTCTCATTCAATGTGTTTTCTTTATTTTCATGACTATTTACATTGTAGATTGTCACATCAAAACTATGAATGAACACATGTGGAGTTATGTACTTAACAAAAAAAGGTGAAATAACTGAAAACATGTTTTATATTCTAGTTTCTTCAAAATAGCCACCCTTTGCTCTGATTACTGCTTTGCACACTCTTGGCATTCTCTCCATGAGCATACTTGCCAACCTTGAGACCTCCGATTTCGGGAGGTGGGGGGTGGGGGCGTGGTTAAGATATATATATATATATATATGTATATATATATATATATATATATATATATATATATATATATATATAAGAAATACTTGACTTTTAGTGAATTCTAGCTATATATACAGGTAAAAGCCAGTAAATTAGAATATTTTGAAAAACCTGATTTATTTCAGTAATTGCATTCAAAAGGTGTAACTTGTACATTATATTTATTCATTGCACACAGACTGATGCATTCAAATGTTTATTTCATTTAATTTTGATGATTTGAAGTGGCAACAAATGAAAATCCAAAATTCCGTGTGTCACAAAATTAGAATATTACTTAAGGCTAATACAAAAAAGGGATTTTTAGAAATGTTGGCCAACTGAAAAGTATGAAAATGAAAAATATGAGCATGTACAATACTCAATACTTGGTTGGAGCTCCTTTTGCCTCAATTACTGCGTTAATGCGGCGTGGCATGGAGTCGATGAGTTTCTGGCACTGCTCAGGTGTTATGAGAGCCCAGGTTGCTCTGATAGTGGCCTTCAACTCTTCTGCGTTTTTGGGTCTGGCATTCTGCATCTTCCTTTTCACAATACCCCACAGATTTTCTATGGGGCTAAGGTCAGGGGAGTTGGCGGGCCAATTTAAAACAGAAATACCATGGTCCGTAAACCAGGCACGGGTAGATTTTGCGCTGTGTGCAGGCGCCAAGTCCTGTTGGAACTTGAAATCTCCATCTCCATAGAGCAGGTCAGCAGTTTTTCAAAATATTCTAATTTACTGGCTTTTACCTGTAGTGCTTTTAGCGCTCACACAGGTATTTCTGTCACGTGACCAAGGGCTGCACAGGAAAAAGCGTAAAGCAGGGGTGTCCAAACTTTTTCCACTGAGGGCCGCACATTAAAAATCAAAGCACACGGGGGCTGTTTTGATATTTTACATTTTCAAAAACACTACAGTTTATAGCTTTTTTTAACCTTCAGGGCTCGCTTCTGTCACGTTCAAACACAGAGGACATCTATTAAACAAGACAAAAGGCAAGGAATCAAACAGAGACAGAATTCAATTTGGACTCAATATTGAGGAGAGACATGGCCGCTGCACTCTCTGTACAGTCCTGCACCACGCTCTGACCAAGAAGGTTTTCGTCTCCTCATTTATTCAGATGTTCAATGTTCACGCACCAACACATATCACAGCAGGAATGGGAAGTATGTAAAACAGTCATTGTTTTCGGTCGCTTTGAAGACCCAAGAAGAGGATTTCTCGGGCTTGGGCTCTTCCTGGATCCAGCTGGGGCAGGTGTTGGAGGACAATGGATAACCCCTCCCGTCTCCTGACCACAGGGACTTCAAGAGGGCAGCGGGTCGTAAATAGCGTCGACCTCGGTTACCAAATAGTTGGAAGAGAGTTTGTGAAATACTTCAGAGAGAGTTCGTTTAACACTTCAAAGAGAGTTCCTCTGGGAGTTGAGCAGATCCTGCCATCTGTCCGTGTTGAAATCACAGTGGCGTTTCACGAGCCTTCTTCCTCTTGTTAGGCCTCGAAAGACAGCATTCATAATACAACGTTTCTTTTGTGATAACTTACAAACAATTATTCCAACAGCTTCAAGTTTGGTCCCGGGGACCTAGGAGGGCCCCAGTCATAACAATGTTAAAAATAAGTTATATGTATACATACATACACAGTACAGGCCAAAAGTTTGTACACGCCTTCTCTTTCAATGGGTTTTCTTTATTTCCATGACTATTTACATTGTAGATTGTCACATCAAAACTATGAATGAACACATGTGGAGTTATGTACTTAACAAAAAAAGAAGGTGAAATAACTGAAAACATGTTTTATATTCTAGTTTCTTCAAAATAGCCACCCTTTGCTCTGATTACTGCTTTGCACACTCTTGGCATTCTCTCCATGAGCATACTTGCCAACCTTGAGACCTCCGATTTCGGGAGGTGGGGGGTGGGGGCGTGGTTAAGATATATATATATATATATATATATATATAATAAATACTTGACTTTTAGTGAATTCTAGCTATATATATATATAAATAAAATAAATACTTGAATTTCAGTGTTCATTTACAAACTACAACTCACAAACACTTTAGAGTTAGGCTCCACCATCAGAATGTGTACTTAAACTTATAAAGATCACATGGATATTATTCAGTGAGTTGATTCACCAAAACTAACCTGTTATACAGGAGGAAAAAAGCACACAGGACGTTTCAATTGTTCACAGACTGGTCGCGCTCATCAGAATGACAAGACACTTCCGGTCTGCAGGTGATAGCATTCAATTGGGAAGAAACGCCCTACTGCCCCCCTACTGACCAATGTGAATACTGATAAATGTGTAATGACAGCTCCAAAAACGAATTCAAACCACAAAATAAAATAAATAAATCAACACAAAAATGTGACACATTATGGGTGGGTCACATATGCATGTACAACAGGCTGTTAACACGTCACTCCCAAAATTCAGGCGGAGCTGGAGGCCACGCCCCCTCCAGCTCCGCCTGAATTTTGGGAGATTTTCGGGAGAAAATGTGTCCCGGGAGGTTTTCGGGAGAGGCGCTGAATTTCGGGAGTCTCCCGGAAAATCCGGGAGGGTTGGCAAGTATGTGTTAGAGTCAACATTGCAACTTTTTCTAGTCACATTTCGCCTGTTTGCTCTTTTTTTTTTTGTAATAGTATTTTGAAATGGTGAATTGGTCGTTAAAAAATTAGCTGTGGGGCGCATTTTGGACACCTGATGTAAAGACTTGATTGGCTAGCTTTTGTGTCATGTTATGTACAAACCCCAAAAGCAGTGAAGTTGTCACGTTGTGTAAATGGTAAATAAAAAGAGAATACAACAAATCCTTTTTCAACTTATATTCAATTGAATAGACTAGGGATGTCCCAATCCAGGTTTTTGCATTTCCGATCCGATACCGATACTGACCGATACTGGCCTATCCGAGCATGTATTAAAGTTGAAAGTTATTTAGCCTACTTAGTTGTCAGAATCATGTTGAAAAGGGTTTTAGTACTCTTGATAACAACTAGCCAGCTGAATTAGGGGAGTTTGAATAATACACAATGGTTGGTAACAAGAAACTGACCTGTTTATTCAAGGATAAACACAAAATAGACAAAATTATACATGACAAACAGAAATGGCATCATTGAACTAGGGCTGGGCGATATGGCCTTTTTTTAATATTGGGATATTTTAAGGCCGTATTGCGATACACGATATATATCTCCATATTTTGCCTTAGCCTTGAATGAACACTTGATGCATATAATCACAGCAGTATGATGATTCTATGTGTTTTGATTGATTGATTGAGACTTTTATTAGTAGGTTGCACAGTGAAGTACATATTCCGTACAATTGACCACTAAATGGTAACACCCCAATAAGTTTTTCAACTTGTTTAAGTCGGGGTCCACTTAAATTGATTCATGATACAGATATATACTATCAGATATATACTATCATCATAATACAGTCATCACACAAGATAATCACATTGAATTATTTACATTATTTATAATCCAGGGTGTGGAGGGGGGCCCCGGATGTAAGTGTTAAAAAGACAGCCAAAAGAGTTTGATATGAGGATAAATCTAAAGTTAAAATATAGGGTAGAAATGCACCCATTTGCAGGAAATGTAGTCTTGATTTTCAAAATGTTCTTTCAAGGCTTGCATGTCTACATTAAAACATTCTTCTTCATACTGCATTAATATATGCTACTTTTAAACTTTCATGCAGAGAAGGAAATCACAACTAAAAAAATCACTAATTTTTTCATACGGTGTTGATGTGGAAATTTTTGCCTCGGCATTTTGATGGTGTGGACGTGTGACACCGAATGGAGATAAGCGTCTCGACAGACGTCACAATATTTGAACAATGATAACGAAAACTGTTTTCTCTGTCGTGTCCGTGTGTCGAAAATTGTTATGCGCTTATTTTTTTTATTTGATTTTGTGCGTGGCATAGATTTGCCGTGCGCAGAGGACGCTTGAGCAGGCGCGCACCTTAGCGGCTGCGCTAGCATCACAGCTAACGTTAGCCATGCCGCTACCTCGCTCTCTGCTGGGAGAGGACGTATACGTATGTGACGTATGACGTGACAGTATGTGACGTGTGTAAGAAGGTGCGCTTGCTGTCTGTGAGAGGGAGACACAGGAAAGAGTGAGAAGAGCCTGTCGTGTAATGCCAGCAGCTAAAAGCAACTGCGTGAGAATTGTGGATGTGTTGAAGGTGTGCTGGAAAATGCGGAACGGAAATTACGGAGCAGCAGAAAAGTGGAATGTATTATTTAAATAGGTGCGTTGGAAAACACGGACCGGAGTTTTTTTTTTAAACTGGATCTGGATCGGCATTTTCCCATGCCTTGCCGATACGCAATTTTTTGGCAAATATCGGCAGCCGATCCGATCCAAATATCGGATCGGGACATCCCTAGAATAGACTGCAAATACAAGATATTTAACGTTCACACTGGTAAACTTTGTTATTTTTTGCAAATATTAGCTCATTTGGAATTTGATGCCTGCAACATGTTTCAAAAAAGCTGGCACAAGTGGCAAAAAAGTGAGAAAGTTGAGGAATGCTCATCAAACACTTATTGGGAACATCCCACAGGTGAACAGGCTAATTGGGAACAGGTGGGTGCCATGATTGGGTATAAAAGTAGCTTCCATGAAATGCTCAGTCGTTCACAAACAAGGACGGGGCGAGGGTCACCACTTTGTCAACAAATGCCTGAGCAAATTGTTTAAGAACAACATTTCACCATCTACAGCAGGGGTGCTCATTACGTCGATCGTGAGCTACCGGTCGATCTCGGAGGGTGTGTCAGTCGATCACCAGCCAGGCATTAAAAAAATAGTCCTACAAATGAGCGATCATAAATCTTCACTATGTCGTCACTTTCGTCACTTGATTGACATTCACGGCACCCGAGGGTCTTCTGAGATGACGCTGGCTGCTGCCAGCTCATTCAAATTACCGACTGGAAGGCGAGAAACACTTTATTTCAACAGACTCTGGCGCCGTACCTGTCGTCAAAACTCCAAAGACCGACTGCACAGTTGCACAATAAAAGCGCTACTTCATCCTGCCTGCGCTACCAAAATAAGAGTCTCAGAAAGCTGGCGTGCACAAGCTAGCAAGCTACGGAGTTTGCCGACAATGTATTTCTTGTAAAGTGTATACAAAGGAGTACGGAAGCTGGATAAATAAGATGCCAAAAACCAACCACTTTCATGTGGTATTGGACAGAAAGGAGGACTTTTTTTCTCCTCCATTCGAAAATGTGGACCTTATCAGCACCACTGTCTAATTCCAATCAATGCAAGTCATCACAATCAGGTAATACACCAACTTATATTCTTGTCTTCATGAAAGAAAGGAATCTATATGTGTTAAACATGCTTGTATTACCTTTAAACACCTTTAACTTATTAACAATATTAACTATATGTGTTAAACATGCTTGTTTTATCTTTAACCACCTTTAAGTTGTTAACAATATTAACTATATGTATTAAAAATACTTGTATTTTCATTAAACACCTTTAACTTATTAACAATATTAACTATATGTGTTAAACATGCTTGTATTATCATTAAACACCTTTAACTTGTTAACAATATTAACTATATGTATTAAAAATACTTGTATTTTCATTAAACACCTTTAATTTATTAACAATATTAACTATATGTGTTAAACATGCTTGTATTATCATTAAACACCTTTAACTTGTTAACAATATTAACTATATGTATTAAAAATACTTGTATTTTCATTAAACACCTTTAATTTATTAACAATATTAACTATATGTGTTAAACATACTTGTATTTTCATTAAACACCTTTAATGTATTAACAATATTAACTATATGTGTTAAACATGCTTGTATTATCATTAAACACCTTTAACTTGTTAACAAAAACATATGTTTCATAAATAAGTAAATATAAATGATATATATGAATGAGGTAGATCCCCACGACTCGATCAATTGAAAAGTAGCTCGCCTGCAGAAAAAGTGTGAGCACCCCTGATCTACAGTCTGTAATATCATCAAAAGGTTCAGTTTACTGAGTGTTGTTAAAAGGAAAGGCCATGTAACACAGTGGTAAAAATGCCCCTGTGACAACTTTTTTGCAATGTGTTGCTGCCATTAAATTCTAAGTTCATGATTATTTGCAAAAAATACCAAAGTTTCTCAGTGTGAACATGAAATATCTTGTCTTTGCAGTCTATTCAATTGAATATAAGTTGAAAAGGATTCTCTTTTTATTTACCATTTACACAACGTGGCAACTTCACTAACTCCTAATATATCACAACTAAATGCTTGCACATGTGGGTTATTCTTATATTATGCTTTATTTACAATGTTAGATTTAGTCAAGTTTATATTGACTCCAGTGTTTCCCACAGGACAGGCATCTATTTGTGGTGGTGTGGTCGAGGGGAGGGGGGTGGCGGCGGCAGCGGCGATGACCAAGAAGAACGCGGAGTTGGAATATAATTACAACACTTTATATACATATTTATATACAGATTTGAACAATTAGTTATTCACTGAAATATATTTATTAATTGTGGTTCTTACAAAAAATATATCTTATAAAATATAAAAGCTAAAATGTCTCTTAAAGCTCTGCCCCTTTAATGAGTGAATACTAAATAATTTAACTTTAGCCTACTACTACAACCATATTATTTACCAGCAACATGAAGTGAAACAGAGGCAGAGGTGTCCTGCCACAGTCAGTCAACCTCCTCCTCCTCCTCCTGCTGCTGAACAGGTCGCACCTGTGGTCCGGACTGTAGGCCTACCTCCTCTCCAAGTCCAGCCCTTTTCGGCCGTTGAAAATATTTTTCTATACTCATCTGTGTGAAGGAGTGAACATCCAACATTAGAATTTATTACTAACGAGCTGAACCGCCCTATGTACAGTGCCGTCTAACCTTAAGCGGCAGCAGCTCAACACATGCAGGGTTCAACGTTAAGGTTTTTTTCTACTTGCCCGACTTCTCAAATCTACTTGCCCCAATATTTTTACTTGTCCTGCCTAGGTTTTTTTCTGGCTGTGTAGCGCTCATTAGAGATGCGCGGATAGGCAATTATTTCATCCGCAACCGCATCAGAAAGTCGTCAACCATCCGCAATCCACCCGATCTAACATTTGATCAGAACCGCATCCGCCCGCACCCGCCCGTTGTTATATATCTAATATAGACGATGCAAGGCATTAGTGAGGTTATAAAGCTTTTGCCTGTTAAAGAAAGGAGACTGATCCAATGCAGCACAGACATTCGCGTGCCACGCTGTCACGACCCAGACGCACACCAGTGCGCAATCATATGGGAGCCGCGCTGAGCGCACCTTCAAGCGCGTCTCGCTGCCGGCGACGGCCGGGTATATGGGCCCGACGCTCCAGCGCCATCCATTTTCAGGGCTAGTTGATTCGGCAGGTGGGTTGTTACACACTCCTTAGCGGGTTCCAACTTCCATGGCCACCGTCCTAGCTGCTGTCTATATCAACCAGGGTGAGCCCCACCCCTTTCGTGAGCGCACTGCGCGCGGAGTGACCCCTGTTACGCGCCCCCCGCAACAGGGGTGGCGGGCAGGTAAGCTGCTTACCTGCTGCGCGTGACGCCGGCCGCGGCGAAGGCGGACGAGGCGGGGTGTCGGTGCGGTGGGCGCGGTGGTGACCCTGGACGTGCGTCGGGCCCTTCTCGCGGATCGCCTCAGCTACGGCTCCCGGTGGGGCCCTCTCGGGGGAAGGGGCCTCGGTCCCGGACCCCGGCGAGGCGTCCCTTCTCCGCTCCGTAAAAGTGTCCATCTCTTTTTTTTTTCTTCTTCTGTTGTGGCATATGCAGCAGGTGCCTGCTCGTTTTTCGTATGTGGGTAACAACATTTAACTATGTATGTATATTTCCGAATTGGTTTAACTGCCACCCGCCTGAATCTATTTAAAATCTAATTTTTTTTTATAATTTGAACCACCCGACCCGACCCGACCCGCGGATAAAATCTAATTTTTTTTAATTTCATCCGCCCGATCCGCGGATAATCCGCGGACTCCGCGGTTGTGCCCGCAAACCGCGCATCTCTAGTGCTCATGGCTTATATCTTACTAAAATCCTTCCCGTTGACTATTTACAACCCTACACAGTATTTATTATTATTATTATCTATAATTACATTTAAATGGCATTGCATACATGTACAATTAAATGCTATTTCACATTATTTGACCAGTAGCAGTTACACCCATCTGAACAGGTCAGCCACCTGTTTAAAGCCCGATCACAGTTGAAATCTTGAAATGAAGGGCCTTTAATGGCCAAAACATTAACCTGGACAACATTTTAACAGCTGGTTGGCTCAGATTTTATTCTTTTCATTGCATTCACATGCTGCAGTGGACAGTGGACATTTTAGCTTGAGTATTAATGCAGTATCTGAAGCGCCGTCTCCACGTGTGTTTATTGACAACAGGGTTAAAACCTGGACACGTTAGCTCGTCGGTATGAAAACTGCTCACCGTCAGTGAAACGCTCGGTGAAATCGCGGATTAACGTTAAATATATGACGAGCCGCGAGCGATGCAGCTATAACCTATATTACCCTCGTATTTTGATCCCGCCCGTCCGTCCGTCCGTCCCTCTTCTTCTTCTTCTTCTTCTTCTTCTTCTTCTTCTTCTTCTTCTTCTTCTTCTTCTTCTTCTGGCCCACCAGGTGAATTAAGTGCTATTGGCGGAGTTACAATGCATAGTAGGCTACCGCCACCTACTGCACCGGAGTTGTAACTACAAGGTACATTCACAGACAGAGTCCCGTTGCTTTTATGAGCGGTCGAGCGAGTCAAAAGCCGAAAAATCCATTTGTGGCGGACGTAATAAATGAATGTGTGGGAAACACTGGACTCCGTCTAAAGCAGATTTGTTTTAATCCTGCAAGTTTTGTAGAGCTTTACAGTAAACATTCATCCTTTACAACACCTCTGTGTTGATGTAAAGAAACGACATCCATGCTTCTTCTGTGTTTTGTCCCCGGGGGTCGTGAAGGGCTCCCAACAGGAGCAGGAGGACAGTGGGTCGGACTCCAGTCTCTCCCTGAGTCCAAGTGTGCAGGACTGGGTGGCCCAGGCCAGGACCACGCGCTCCCAGCAGCACCAGGACAGTCTTCAGAGCCAAAGGGTACATCTTCATGGATGTCATATTTTTTTAACTGGAATTCTTACTGAAACGTTGTTGTTGTTGTGCAGGAGTTAGAAGAGCAGCTTGCAGAGCAGAAGAAGCTTCTCCAGTCGGTGGCCAGCAGAGGAGAAGAGATCCTCATCCAACAGGCGTCACCCAGCAGCACCACGTATTGTCTAACTATTGTCATTCAAACACATTTGACATCATACTTTAGAACGTAGGGATGGGAATCTTGTTCGGAACTGCCGCAATTATTTTCCTAAGAAGGCATACTTGCCAACCCTCCCGACTCCCGAAATTCAGCGCCTCTCCCGAAAAACCTCCCGGGACAAATTTTCTCCCGAAAATCCCCCGAAGTTCAGGCGGAGCTGGAAGCCACGCCCCCTCCAGCTCCGTGCGGACCTGAGTGACGTCAGGTGCGCAACACCGCGTAAATCGTTGGCCAACCAAAAAGTAACCCCGGTACGCTATAGCCAACATTCACCAGGAGATGGCAACAGACAAACATAGATCACTCTATTACATTCCTCCCCTTTTAGAAATGTATAGAAGTTACTCAAAATAAATAAACAACCCAACCAAAAAAATGCAGCAGCTCAATTAAAAAACTGTACTTAAGCCACATTCTTTTCTTTCTTTTTTTTAGAACTGAACTCTTAACCCTCATTTGTAAAAAAAAATAACATGCTTATTATACAAACAGTATTTGTACACCTTTAACACAGATTTTTATACTGTCTTCAGAGATTCCGTTTTTTTGGTGGTACTCGAAACCTTTCTGGGTACCTGCGAAAGGGTGTTCAGCATGGTTGGAAAAATAGTGACAGAGAATAGAACAAGGATGGACAATTCAACCCTTAACTCAACAATGAGTAGATGAGTTATGTGTGTGTATGTGTAAATAAATGAACACTGAAATTCAAGTATTTAGTTTTATTTATATATATATATATATATATATATATATATATATATATATATATATATATAATAAAATAAATATATATATAGCTAGAATTCACTGAAAGTCAAGTATTTCTTATATATATATATATATATATATATATATATATATATATATATATATATATATATATATATATATATATATATATGTATGTATGTGTGGGAAAAAAATCACAAAACTATTTCATCTCTACAGGCCTGTTTCATGAGGGGGGGTACCCTCAATCATCAGGAGATTTTAATGGGAGCATTCGCATACCATGGTTTATATAGGGCACAGAGTGGGTGGGTACAGGCTGGCGTAGGGGCGTGGTGATTGGCTCATGTGTTACCTAGGAGGTGTTTCCGTCTATGGCGGCATGCTGTTACAATTTCGCTGCGCTTGTTGAGGGATGACAGCTCTGGACGGTAAATAATAAACAGTTTCTCTTTCAAGCACAGGTTGCATCTTTTATTACCACTATTGTAAGGTGTGCTGGATGCACGAATTTGCCATGTTATTGAATATTCAACATTATTGTCTTTGAGGTCCCAAATGTGTTTGCTGAGTTCTGTGGTATTTCGCAGGTTTTTGTTCCTGAAAGAAACTGTTTATTATTTACCGTCCAGACCTGTCATGCCTCAACAAGCGCAGCGAAATTGTAACAACATGCCGCCATAGACGGAAACACCTCCTAGGTAACACATGAGCCAATCACCACGCCCCTACGCCAGCCTGTACCCACCCACTCTGTGCCCTATATAAACCATGGTATGCGAATGCTCCCATTAAAATCTCCTGACGATTGAGGGTACCCCCCCTCATGAAACAGGCCTGTAGAGATGAAATAGTCTTGTGATTTTTTTTCCCCACACATACATATATTGCGCTCTACTACGGTATCGAGCACTATTTTTTGGATAACCTTATTAAGACATATATATATATATGTATATATATATATATATATATATATATATGAAATACTTGACTTGGTGAATTCTAGCTGTAAATATACTCCTCCCCTCTTAGCCCCGCCCCCAACCACGCCCCCGCCCTGAAGAAACTAGAATATAAAACATGTTTTCAGTTATTTCACCTTTTTTTTGTGAAGTACATAACTCCACATGTGTTCATTCATAGTTTTGATGTGACAATCTACAATGTAAATAGTCATGGAAATAAAGAAAACCAGTTGAAATGAGAAGGTAAGTCCAAACTTTTGGCCTGTACTCTATATATATTTTTTTAATGTTTTAGTTTTTCTATGCTACGTATGTGCCTCAACAGTCCTCACTGTTGCCTTCGTAAGGTCATGTTACTTCTAATCTAAATATAATTGATGCTAATCCATTATTCTAATGCAAATAAGAAGTGATAAGATAATGGTTAAGCGAAGTTGAAAGTGGAACAGTAACAACATTATCAATGCCCATCCCTATTAGAGAGACCTCTTAGTTAAAAGTCCCTGCAGTGCAACACTATTAAAGACAAAAAAAAAAGTCCCCTTTCGTATGAGTGGTGAAAGGAGTTTTGCATGTGCGCAGGTCATGGGAACCCTTCTCAGCAGAGGCTGTGGCCGAGAGAGAGACCGAGGCCGCGCGCGAGCAGATGAGGCAAAGGTGGGAGAGCCTGAAGCTGGAGCTTAGAACCAAACTGCAGCTGATGCAGAAGAACTTGGAGCAGGAACACAAGCAGCCGGTAGGAACTCAAGCGCAGTTGTCCAACTCATTTTATGCGGTCCGCCATGTCATTTTATTGAGGCTTGTCCTATAATGTTCATCTGCCATACTACATAATTCATAAAAAAGTACATAAAAATACACAAAAAAAATACATTAAAAAAAAAACACTTTTTGGCTAAATAAATGTATTTATTCTTTCAATTTTGACAGATGTTCCAAGCATTTTTTATTTTGGTTATCAAAATAAACACCTCAATATCTGCTTGTCATCTTGATTTAGGATTTCAAAGCAAGTTATCCATCAATCTGTAAAAAGTATAATAATCAAAAGCAGTTGCCTTTGCAAATTGTGTAACAAAGCTATATATGTATACATTAGAGATGCGCGGTTTGCGGACACAACCGCGGAGTCCGCGGATTATCCGCGGATCGGGCGGATGAAATTAAAAACAATAAGATTT
This sequence comes from Nerophis lumbriciformis, assembly GCF_033978685.3. NCBI lineage: Eukaryota > Metazoa > Chordata > Actinopteri > Syngnathiformes > Syngnathidae > Nerophis > Nerophis lumbriciformis. Next base: position 31,175,305 of record NC_084576.2, read on the forward strand.
TATCCGCTCGCGGGTCGGGTCGGGCGGATTAATTAGATTTTTTTTTTTTTTTTTTTTTTTTTTTTGCGGGTGGCAGTTAAACCAATTGGGAAATATATATACATAGTTAAATGTTGTTACCCACATACGAAAAACGAGCAGGCACCTGCAGCATATGCCACAACAGAAGGAAAAAAAAGAAAAGAGATGGACACTTTTACGGAGCGGAGAAGGGACGCCTCGCCGGGGTCCGGGACCGAGGCCCCTTCCCCCGAGAGGGCCCCACCGGGAGCCGTAGCTGAGGCGATCCGCGAGAAGGGCCCGACGCACGTCCAGGGTCACTACCGCGCCCACCGCACCGACACCCCGCCTCGTCCGCTTTCGCAGTGCGCTCACGAAAGGGGTGGGGCTCACCCTGGTTGATATAGAGAGCAGGACGGTGGCCATGGAATTTCATTTAAGGTTTGTGATAAACCATCAAACTCATTCGTTAAAAGGACTCTATAGTAATATAAAGCAAATTTTTCTGGACATTATCATGCAAGAAAAGTTTATTTTTGGGATCGCGATCACCGCGTAATGATTTTTAAAAGTTGCATTACATTATTAACTGTCCCATGTGATCAGCCAGTGCGATTGGAAGTCCATGCTCAATTATTGCCTCCGTAAATAAAACTTCGGCATTTATCACATCCAAAGAATCTGTTTGGGCGACGAAAAACGTTGAAAGTTTTCCACTTGTATCGCTAGCAACGGCATTAGACTTGTGTTTTTTTGTCCCAACGTGGTCTTTTACATCGCTAATTCCTCCGTGTCCGATCGAAAAATCTTGTCTGCACAAGGTGCAATTCGCGTAGTTTTCACCCTTTTTTTTATTTTTTTATTAATATTAGATATATAACAACGGGCGGATGGCGGGCGGGTGCAGTTCTGTTCAAACGTTACATCGGGTGGATGGCGGATGGTTGACGACTTTCTGACGCGGTTGCGGATGAAATAAATTGCCTATCCGCGCATCTCTAGTATACATATATATTTATTTATATATTATGTATATGTATATATATATATATAAATGTGTATATATATATGTATATATATATATATATATATATATATATATATATATATATATATATAATATATAAATAAATATATAAGTATACATATATAGCTTTGTTACACAATTTGCAAAGGCAACTGTTTTTGATTATTATACTTTTTTATATATATATATATATAAAACTAGACTGCCTGTAACTCCCACTAGGAAGGTCGGAGAGACATGAAACAAAAACCTCTATGTAGGTCTGACTAAGACCTAGTTTCCATAATTGTGGGCAAAAATCAACAGGAAGTTGGCAATTCCCCCTTCAAGACAAAAAAGTACTAAAATCAGTCACTTTTGCCTCTTTGAGCTGTAATTTGACCCCTTTAACACGCTTCAAAACACACCAAACTGAACGCACATTTATTATTATTATTATATCATTTAAATTGTGTAACAAAGCTATTTATGTATACATATATATTCATATTTATTTATATTATATATATCTGTTTATATTTATATACTATATATATGTTTATATTAATTATATATATATACGTTTATATTAATTATATATATACAGGTAAAAGCCAGTAAATTAGAATATTTTGAAAAACTTGATTTATTTCAATAATTGCATTCAAAAGGTGTAACTTGTACATTATATTTATTCATTGCACACAGACTGATGCATTCAAATGTTTATTTCATTTAATTTTGATGATTTGAAGTGGCAACAAATGAAAATCCAAAATTCCGTGTGTCACAAAATTAGAATATTGTGTAAGGGTTAAATTTTGAAGACACCTGGTGCCACAAACTGATCAGCTGATTAACTCAAAACACCTGCAAAGGGCTTTAAATGGTCTCTCAGTCCAGTTCTGAAGCCTACACAAACATGGGGAAGACTTCAGATTTGACAGCTGTCCAAAAGGCAACCATCGACACATTGCACAAGGAGGGAAAGACACAAAAGGTTATTGCTGAAGAGGCTGGCTGTTCTCAGAGCTCTGTGTCCAAACACATTAATGGAGAGGCAAAGGGAAGGAAAAACTGTGGTCAGAAAAAGTGTACAAGCGAAAGGGATCACCGCGCCCTGGTCAAGATTGTGAAAAAAAACCAATTCAAAAATGTGGGGGAGATTCAGAAGGAGTGGACAGCTGCTAGAGTCAGTGCTTCAAGATCCACCACCAAGAGACGCTTGAAAGACATGGGTTTCAACTGCCGCATACCTCGTGTCAAGCCACTGTTGACCAAGAAACAGCGCGAAAAGCGTCTCACCTGGGCTAAGGAAAAAAAGAGCTGGACTGCTGCTGAGTGGTCCAAAGTCATGTTTTCTGACGAAAGCAAATTTTGCATTTCCTTTGGAAATCGAGGTCCCAGAGTCTGGAGGAAGACAGGAGAGGCACAGGATCCACGTTGCCTGAAGTCTAGTGTAAAGTTTTCCACCATCAGGGCGGTATAGCTCAGTTGGTAGAGTGGCCGTGCCAGCAACTTGAGGGTTGCAGGTTCGATCCCCGCTTCCGCCATCCTAGTCACTGCCGTTGTGTCCTTGGGCAAGACACTTTACCCACCTGCTCCCAGTGCCACCCACACTGGTTTAAATGTAACTTAGATATTGGGTTTCACTATGTAAAGCGCTTTGAGTCACTTGAGAAAAAGCGCTATATAAATGTAATTCACTTCACACAATTCACTTCACATCAGTGATGGTTTGGGGTGCCATGTCATCTGCTGGTGTCGGTCCACTCTGTTTCCTGAGATCCAGGGTCAACGCAGCCGTCTACCAGCAAGTTTTAGAGCACTTCATGCTTCCTGCTGCTGACCTGCTCTATGGAGATGGAGATTTCAAGTTCCAACAGGACTTGGCGCCTGCACACAGCGCAAAATCTACCCGTGCCTGGTTTACGGACCATGGTATTTCTGTTCTAAATTGGCCCGCCAACTCCCCTGACCTTAGCCCCATAGAAAATCTGTGGGGTATTGTGAAAAGGAAGATGCAGAATGCCAGACCCAAAAACGCAGAAGAGTTGAAGGCCACTATCAGAGCAACCTGGGCTCTCATAACACCTGAGCAGTGCCAGAAACTCATCGACTCCATGCCACGCCGCATGAACGCAGTAATTGAGGCAAAAGGAGCTCCAACCAAGTATTGAGTATTGTACATGCTCATATTTTTCATTTTCATACTTTTCAGTTGGCCAACATTTCTAAAAATCCCTTTTTTGTATTAGCCTTAAGTAATATTCAAATTTTGTGACACACGGAATTTTGGATTTTCATTTGTTGCCACTTCAAATCATCAAAATTAAATGAAATAAACATTTGAATGCATCAGTCTGTGTGCAATGAATAAATATAATGTACAAGTTACACCTTTTGAATGCAATTACTGAAATAAATCAAGTTTTTCAAAATATTCTAATTTACTGGCTTTTACCTGTATATATATATATATCAATTAATATATATTTACTGTTACTGTACATGTGGCCTAGTGAGGGCAGCCATAATTGCGATCCGGCCCTGAATTAAAAATGAGTTTGACACACCTGACCTCAAGCAAGCCAAAACAAATTCATTGTTGCATTTAAAAAGCCAGGAGGAGACAAAGAAGTGTTGTTTCTCCGCAGGTTTACTCCGGCACTTCATGTGCGGCGCCGCTCTTAAAAGGACAAGCTCAAGCCGACGCGTCATCACTGACCAGTCTTTACCACGACTTCAGGCTGACGATGGAGACGCTGGCCTCTCAGGTCTTTGCAATGTCAGCAAAATGTGTCACCAAGCCCGCGTGTTGGAAACGAGCTTTGTTGGTTTCTCTGCAGCCGGGCAACGGCGAGACCCAGGTGGCTCAGGTGGAGCAGCAGCTCTACACGGCCGTGTCCTCCACCTCCTCCTGGATGGACGCTGTGGAGAACAATGTCTTTGCCGGCTCGCTGATGCTGGCCGACAACGCGGAGGTGCAGCTGAAGAAGCAGGAGGTGTGGTATCACTCTTGGTCTTTACAAATATATCACAGTACCTGAGCTCTCTGGTCCTTCTCTGCAGATGTTGGAGGACGACCTCCGACGTGTGAAAGAGGAGGTTTCACTTAGCCAGGCGTCGCTCGCCCGGTCCACCGGGATGAGGTCGGAGGAGCGGAGCTTGCTGGAGAACAACCTGGACTGTCTGAAGGAGAGGTTGGGAACTCTGGGCGGTGCTGTGGGTCAAAGCTGTGACCACATGAGAACCAGGACTCAGGAACTCACAGCCTACCAGGTCGGCATTGATCCACGCACGCATCACGTAAATGCTGTCATCCAGCGCTGTTTAAAGCCAGCATTGTAATTGTATTAGAAAAAACACATCTTAAAAAACATAAAAAAGTGGAATAAAGGAGAAAAGAGGTGAAATGTATTGCAAGAGTTCAAACCTCGGCCGAGTCATACCAAAAACTATAAAAATGGGACCCATTACCTCAACCGTTGAGGGTTAAATCACCAAAAATGATTCCCAGGCGTGTCCATCGCTGCTGCTCACTGCTCCCCTCACCTCCCAGGGGGTGATCAAGGGCAACGGGTCAAATGCAGAGAATAATTTCGCCACACCTAGTGTGTATGTGTGTGTGACAATCATTGCTACTTTAACTTTAAAGTTGACTCTAATAACACACAGGCTGTTTTTTTTCTTTAAAGCTGTCATTGCTCAAAAAAAAAAAAATTAATTAAAATGAATGCTTTGACTCATTGACCAATTACTTCAATCAATCAATCAATCAATGTTTATTTATATAGCCCTAAATCACAAGTGTCTCAAAGGGCTGCACAAGCCACAACGACATCCTCGGTACAAAGCCCACATAAGGGCATTGATAAAGTCCGAGTAGGGCCCTGGGGGGGGCGGTAGATAACAGCCATATCGAGAGGCAGCGGTGCGACAGACCTCATAGTAAGCACCTCAAACGATTTGTATTTATTATTTAGGTTAGGGGTAAGGTTAAAGTTTTCATTGTATATTAGTGCGACACCCCCACACCTTTTAAGGGGACGGGCAATATGCGCATTCGTATAGTTAGGAGGAGATGCCTCATTTAGCGCAAAAAAAATCGTCTGGTTTGAGCCAGGTTTCGCTAAGACCAATGACGTTAAGATTGTTGTCTCTAATGACCTCATTAACTAATAACGTTTTGGGAGACAATGATCTTATGTTTAAAAAGCCCATATTATAAGTATTGGGCTGTTTTGACGAGTTTTTGTTTAAATTATCCGTAGTAGCAATATTAATAATGTTGCGTTTATTATACGTAGTGCACTTTAAAAAGTTTCTACCATATCTAGGAATTGATACGACGGGAATTTTCAGATTGTTTGCTTGATGCTGCGATTGACTGAACGCATCATGATTTGCCACCTCAGTAGAATGCATATCTACCCCTGACACATTCACAACAGAAAACACATTATGTGAGTTGTGTGTTATTCTAAGAAAATTGCTATGCGTACAGGAATTATGCAGCCTGGCGCTGGCTAGTTCTAGCTTAACTGACTCCTCACCCGGACTAGCAGGCTCTGTAATTGCCCTTGACCGGGCTTGCTCTAGTGTAGTTAGTCAAATGTGACTTAAACAGTAGTCTATGTTTTTAGACAGGATGATGGCGCCTTCCTGGTTAGGGTGAAGGCCGTCTCTCATCAGCAAGCCTGGTTTGCCCCAGAAAGAGGGCCAATTATCAATAAACGTTAGTCCCTGTTGTCTACAGAAGCTAGCCAGCCACTTGTTAAGCGAGACTAATCTGCTATATCTCTCATCATTGCCTCTCGCAGGCAGGGGGCCAGAGACAATTACTCGATGCCTGGACATCTTTCTAGCGAGATCACAAGTCCTGGCTATGTTTCTCTTTGTAATCTCTGACTGTCTCATTCTAGTGTCATTGTTCATTACTTCACATCAAGTATTACACATTAAAGTGATTGTGTTAGTGTTTTTGCCATAGAAAAACAATGTTTTCTTTAAAAAAATAGGGCACAAAACATCCATCCATTCTCTACCGCTTGTCCCTTTCGGGGTTGCGGGGGGTGCTGGAGCCTATCTCAGCTGCATTCAAACAAATAAAAATAATAAAGATTAAAAAAACTTTAAATCAACAGATGGATCTGAATTTAATCTAGAGACTTTAGAAAATTATGTATGACTTATTTGAAAAAAATGTACGAGTATGGCCCTTTTGGATCCGAATTATTAATATATTTTTAAATGTTTTGTTATTTTAGTGCTCACAAAATAATGAATTAAAATCATTATTGTTTTGAATTATTAACCAATTTTAGGCTCCAATTATTCCACATCAAATATTCCACTTTGACGTTTTTTGGGGGGAAAATATTGAATATTTTGTGTTTTTACCATAAAAAAAAACGGGCCATAAAACATGAAAAAATACAACAAACTTTATGGCAATGGATATATCTGAAGTTGATCTATAGATATTAAAGTGTTAAAAGTTAAAAAAAAAAAATTTAAATTATATGATTTTTCTTAATATTTTAATGACTGAGACCCTTTTGGGTCCCCGGGACCTTTAGTCTGATTTTTTTTTTTTTTTTAAACTGTGATTGTTATAACAATAATAATGACTCAAAAGTATTGTTGTTAGGAATTATTTATCTATTTAGGGCTTCATTTACCTCACATCAAATAGTCCATTTTGAAAATAGTTTTTGGGAAAAATTTAGCATATTTTGTGCTTTTTCTTTGGCAAAAAGGGCATAAAACAAACAAATAAAAATAATCATGATAATAGAGATAATAAAAACTTTTAATCGACAGATATATCTGACTTCAATCTAGAGACTTTAGAAAATTATGCATGACTTATTTTTAACATTTTTATGAGTATGGCCCTTTTGGATCTGAATTAATTATTTATTTATTTTTAAACTTTCATTGCTCACAAAATAATGAATACAAATCATTATTGTTTTGAATTAATAACCATTTAAGGCTCCAATTATTTCATATCAAATATTCCACTTTGAAGTTTTTGGGGGGGAAAATATTGAATATTTTGTGTTTTTACCATAAAAAAAACAGGACCATAAAACATGATAAATACAGCAAACTTTATGGCAACGGATATATCTGAAGTTGATCTATTCATATTTAAGTGTTGAAAGTTTAAAAAAATAATGTAAATGATTTATTCTTCACATTTTAATGACTGAGACCCTTTTGTGTCCCCGGGACCTTTAGTCTGATTTATTTAATTTTTTCAAATTGTTATTGTTCAAACAATAATAATGAATGAAAAGCATTGTTGTTAGGAATTATTTACCTATTTAGGACTTCAATAACTTCACATCAAATAGTCCATTTTGAAAATAGTTTTGTGGAAAATGTTGCATATTTTGTGCTTTTTCTTTGAAAAAAAAGGGGATTAAACTTCAAAAAACAACTTTATGGCAATCGATAAATCTGAAGCTGATCTATAGATATTTCCGTTTTGAAAGTTTAAAAAACATATATACACGACTTATTTTAAACACTTAAATGATCATTTTTATGGGGAAAAATATTGAATATTTTGTGTTTTTACCATAAAAAAACAGGGCCATAAAACATGAAAAAATACAACAATTTCTATGGCAACGATTATATCCGACGTTGATGCATAGATATTAAAATGTTGAAAGTTAAAAAAAAAAAAATGTGTATGATTTATTCTTAACATTTTAATGACTGAGACACTTTTGGGTCCCTGGTACCTTTAGTCTGATTTTTTTTTTTTTCAAACTGTCATTGTTATAACAATATTAATGAATCAAAAGCATTGTTGTTAGGAATTATTTACCTATTTAGGACTTAACTTACTTCACATCAAATAGTCCATTTTGAAGATAGTTTTTGGGGAAAATTGTGCATATTTTGTGCTTTTTCTTTGAAAAAAAAGGGCATAAAATGTATGGCAACGGCTAGATCTGTAGCTTATCTATAGACACTTCCGTTTTGAAAGTAAACATTTTTTTTTTTTAAACACTTCAATGACTGAGAGCCTTTTGGGTTGACCGGACTGTTGATTGGTACGTTCTATTAATTGTAAACTTTAATACAAGTGAAAATATTTTCTTTTTTGTTGACCGCAGACCGAACTGGTAACACGAAATGTTTCGAACTTAAAATACCAGCATCGGCGCGAAAGAGACCTTTCCCGACGGTATAACATATGTGGGGGTTCGTTAGCCGGTTTGTCACGTATTAGACGAAAGGTGCGTACCCATTCAATGACAGAGTACACACACACACACACACACACACACACACACACACACACACACATACATACACACACGCAATTTATTCTTCACATTTTAATGACTGAGACCCTTTTGTGTCCCCGGTACCTTTAGTCTGATTTATTGAATTTTTTCAAATTGTTATTGTTCAAACAATAATAATGAATGAAAAGCATTGTTGTTAGGAATTATTTACCTATTTAGGACTTCAATAACTTCACATCAAATAGTCCATTTTGAAAATAGTTTTGTGGAAAATGTTGCATATTTTGTGCTTTTTCTTTGAAAAAAAAGGGGATTAAACTTCAAAAAACAATTTTATGGCAATCGATAGATCTGAAGCTGATCTATAGATATTTCCCTTTACACGACTTATTTTAAACACTTAAATGATCATTTTTATGGGGAAAAATATTGAATATTTTGTGTTTTTACCATAAAAAAACAGGGCCATAAAACATGAAAAAATACAACAATTTTTATGGCAACGATTATATCCGACGTTGATCCATAGATATTAAAGTGTTGAAAGTTAAAAAAAAAAAAATGTATATGATTTATTCTTAACATTTTAATAACTGAGACACTTTTGGGTCCCTGGTACCTTTAGTCTGATTTTTTTTTTCAAACTGTCATTGTTATAACAATAATAATTAATCAAAAGCATTGTTGTTAGGAATTATTTACCTATTTAGGACTTAATTTACTTCACATCAAATAGTCCATTTTGAAGATATTTTGGGGGAAAATTGTGCATATTTTGTGCATTTTCTTTGAAAAAAAGGGCATAAAATGTATGGCAACGGCTAGATCTGTAGCTGATCTATAGATACTTCCGTTTTGAAAGTAAACATTTTTTTTTTAAACACTTCAATGACTGAGAGCCTTTTGGGTTGACCGGACTGTTGATTGGTACGTTCTATTAATTGTAAACTTTAATACAAGTGAAAATATTTTATTTTTTGTTGACTGCAGACCGAACTGGTAACACGAAATGTTTCGAACTTAAAATACCAGCATCGGCGCGAAAGAGACCTTTCCCGACGGTATAACATATGTGGGGGTTCGTTAGCCGGTTTGTCACGTATTAGACGAAAGGTGCGTACCCATTCAATGACAGAGTACACACACACACACACACACACACACACACACACACACACACACACACACACACACACATCCATACACACACACAATTTATTCTTCACATTTTAATGACTGAGACCCTTTTGTGTCCCCGGTACCTTTAGTCTGATTTATTTAATTTTTTTCAAATTGTTATTGTTAAAACAATAATAATGAATGAAAAGCATTGTTGTTAGGAACTATTTACCTATTTAGGACTTCAATAACTTCACATCAAATAGTCCATTTTGAAAATAGTTTTGTGGAAAATGTTGCATATTTTGTGCTTTTTCTTTGAAAAAAAAGGGGATTAAACTTCAAAAAACAACTTTATGGCAATGGATAAATCTGAAGCTGATCTATAGATATTTCCGTTTTGAAAGTTTAAAAAACATATATACACGACTTATTTTAAACACTTAAATGATAATTTTTATGGGGAAAAATATTGAATATTTTGTGTTTTTACCATAAAAAAACAGGGCCATAAAACATGAAAAAATACAACAATTTTTATGGCAACGATTATATCCGACGTTGATCCATAGATATTAAAGTGTTGAAAGTTAAAAAAAAAAAAAATGTATATGATTTATTCTTAACATTTTAATCACTGAGACACTTTTGGGTCCCTGGTACCTTTAGTCGGATTTTTTTTTTTTTTTCAAACTGTCATTGTTAAAACAATATTAATGAATCAAAAGCATTGTTGTTAGGAATTATTTACCTATTCAGGACTTCATTTACTTCACATCAAATAGTCCATTTTGAAGATAGTTTTTGGCGAAAATGTAGCATATTTTGTGCTTTTTCTTTGACAAAAAAGGGCATAAAACAAACAAATAAAAATAATAATGATTAAAGAGATAATAAAAACTTTTAATTGACAGATATATCTGACTTCAATCTAGAGACTTTAGAAAATTATGTATGACTTATTTTTAAAAATGTTATGACTATGGCCCTTTTGGATCTGAATTAATTATTTATTTATTTTTAAACTTTCATTGCTCACAAAATAATAAATACAAATCAATATTGTTTTGAATTATTGACCAATTTAAGGCTCCAATTATTTCACATCAAATATTCCACTTTGACGTTTTTGGGGGGAAAATATTGAATATTTTGTGTTTTTACCCAAAAAAAACAGGACCATAAAACATGATAAATACAGCAAACTTTATGGCAACGGATACATCTGAAGTTGATCTATACATATTTAAGTGTTGAAAGTTTAAAAAAATAATGTAAATGATTTATTCTTCACATTTTGGGTCCCCGGTACCTTTTAGTCTGATTTATTTAATTTTTTTCAAATTGTTATTGTTAAAACAATAATAATGAATGAAAAGCATTGTTGTTAAGAATTATTTACCTATTTAGGACTTCAATAACTTCACATAAAATAGTCCATTTTGAAAATAGTTTTGTGGAAAATGTTGCATATTTTGTGCTTTTTCTTTGAAAAAAAAGGGGATTAAACTTCAAAAAACAACTTTATGGCAATGGATAAATCTGAAGCTGATCTATAGATATTTCCATTTTGAAAGTTTAAAAAACATATATACACAACTTGTTTTAAACACTTAAATTATCATTTTTATGGGGGAAAATGTTGAATATTTTGTGTTTTTACCATAAAAAAACAGGGCCATAAAACATGAAAAAATACAACAATTTCTATGGCAACGATTATATCCGACGTTGATGCATAGATATTAAAGTGTTGAAAGTTAAAAAAAAAAAAATGTGTATGATTTATTCTTAACATTTTAATGACTGAGACACTTTTGGGTCCCTGGTACCTTTAGTCTGATTTTTTTTTTTTTTAAACTGTCATTGTTAAAACAAAAGCATTGTTTTTAGAAATGATTTACCTATTTACGACTTCAATTACATCACATAAAATAGTCCATTTTGAAGATAGTTTTTGGGGAAAATTGTGCATATTTTGTGATTTTTTTTGGGGGAAAAAAAGGGAATAAAACATTTTTTTTTTAAATGTATGGCAACGGATAAATCTGTAGCTGATCTATAGATACTTCCGTTTTGAAAGTAAACATTTTTTTTTTTTTTTTTTTTAAACACTTCAATGACTGAGAGCCTTTTGGGTTGACCGGACTGTTGATTGGTACGTTCTATTAATTGTAAACTTTAATACAAGTGAAAATATTTTCTTTTTTGTTGACCGCAGACCGAACTGGTAACACGAAATGTTTCGAACTTAAAATACCAGCATCGGCGCGAAAGAGACCTTTCCCGACGGTATAACATATGTGGGGGTTCGTTAGCCGGTTTGTCACGTATTAGACGAAAGGTGCGTACCCATTCAATGACAGAGTACACACACACACACACACACACACACACACACACACACACACACACACACACATACATACACACACGCAATTTATTCTTCACATTTTAATGACTGAGACCCTTTTGTGTCCCCGGTACCTTTAGTCTGATTTATTTAATTTTTTCAAATTGTTATTGTTCAAACAATAATAATGAATGAAAAGCATTGTTGTTAGGAATTATTTACCTATTTAGGACTTCAATAACTTCACATCAAATAGTCCATTTTGAAAATAGTTTTGTGGAAAATGTTGCATATTTTGTGCTTTTTCTTTGAAAAAAAAGGGGATTAAACTTCAAAAAACAAGCTTATGGCAATGGATAGATCTGAAGCTGATCTATAGATATTTCTGTTTTGAAAGTTTAAAAAACATATATACACGACTTATTTTAAACACTTAAATTATAATTTTTATGGGGGAAAATGTTGAATATTTTGTGTTTTTACCATAAAAAAACAGGGCCATAAAACATGAAAAAATACAACAATTTTTATGGCAACGATTATATCCGAAGTTGATGCATAGATATTAAAGTGTTGAAAGTTAAAAAAAAAAAAAATGTATATGATTTATTCTTAACATTTTAATCACTGAGACACTTTTGGGTCCCTGGTACCTTTAGTCTGATTTTTTTTTTTTTTAAACTGTCATTGTTAAAACAAAAGCATTGTTTTTAGAAATGATTTACCTATTTACGACTTCAATTACATCACATAAAATAGTCCATTTTGAAGATAGTTTTGGGGGAAAATTGTGCATATTTTGTGATTTTTTGGGGGGGGGAAAAAGGGAATAAAACATTTTTTTTTTAAATGTATGGCAACGGCTAGATCTGTAGCTGATCTATAGATACTTCCGTTTTGAAAGTAAACATTTTTTTTTTTTAAACACTTCAATGACTGAGAGCCTTTTGGGTTGACCGGACTGTTGATTGGTACGTTCTATTAATTGTAAACTTTAATACAAGTCAAAATATTTTCTTTTTTGTTGACCGCAGACCGAACTGGTAACACGAAATGTTTCGAACTTAAAATACCAGCATCGGCGCGAAAGAGACCTTTCCCGACGGTATAACATATGTGGGGGTTCGTTAGCCGGTTTGTCACGTATTAGACGAAAGGTGCGTACCCATTCAATGACAGAGTACACGCACACACACACACACACACACACACACACACACACACATACATACACACACGCAATTTATTCTTCACATTTTAATGACTGAGACCCTTTTGTGTCCCCGGTACCTTTAGTCTGATGTATTTAATTTTTTCAAATTGTTATTGTTCAAACAATAATAATGAATGAAAAGCATTGTTGTTAGGAATTATTTACCTATTTAGGACTTCAATAACTTCACATAAAATAGTCCATTTTGAAAATAGTTTTGTGGAAAATGTTGCATATTTTGTGCTTTTTCTTTGAAAAAAAAGGGCATTAAACTTCAAAAAACAACTTTATGGTAATGGATAGATCTGAAGCTGATCTATAGATATTTCCGTTTACACGACTTATTTTAAACACTTAAATTATAATTTTTATGGGGAAAAATATTGAATATTTTGTGTTTTTACCATAAAAAAAACAGGGCCATAAAACATGAAAAAATACAAAAAAATTTATGGCAACGATTATATCCCACGTTGATCCATAGATATTAAAGTGTTGAAAGTTAAAAAATAAAAACAATTATATGATTTATTCTTAACATTTTAATGACTGAGACACTTTTGGGTCCCTGGTACCTTTAGTCTGATTTTTTTTTTTCAAACTGTCATTGTTATAACAATAATAATTAATCAAAAGCATTGTTGTTAGGAATTATTTACCTATTTAGGACTTAATTTACTTCACATCAAATAGTCCATTTTGAAGATAGTTTTTGGCGACAATTTAGCATATTTTGTGCTTTTTCTTTGACAAAAAAGGGCATAAAACAAACAAATAAAAATAATAATGATTAAAGAGATAATAAAAACTTTTAATCGACAGATATATCTGACTTCAATCTAGAGACTTTAGAAAATTATGTATGACTTATTTTTACAAATTTTATGACTATGGCCCTTTTGGATCTGAATTAATTATTTATTTATTTTTAAACTTTCATTGCTCACAAAATAATGAATACAAATCAATATTGTTTTGAATTATTGACCAATTTAAGGCTCCAATTATTTCATATCAATTATTCCACTTTGATGTTTTTGGGGGGAAAATATTGAATATTTTGTGTTTTTACCATAAAAAAACAGGACCATAAAACATGATAAATACAGCAAACTTTATGGCAACGGATACATCTGAAGTTGATCTATACATATTTAAGTGTTGAAAGTTTAAAAAAATAATGTAAATGATTTATTCTTCGCATTTTAATGACTGAGACCCTTTTGGGTCCCCGGTACCTTTAGTCTGATTTATTTAATTTTTTCAAATTGTTATTGTTAAAACAATAATAATGAATGAAAAGCATTGTTGTTAGGAATGATTTACCTATTTAGGACTTCAATAACTTCACATAAAATAGTCCATTTTGAAAATAGTTTTGTGGAAAATGTTGCATATTTTGTGCTTTTTCTTTGAAAAAAAGGGGATTAAACTTAAAAAAACAAGCTTATGGCAATGGATGGATCTGAAGCTGATCTATAGATATTTCCATTTTGAAAGATTAAAAAACATATATACACGACTTATTTTAAACACTTAAATTATCATTTTTATGGGGGAAAATGTTGAATATTTTGTGTTTTTACCATAAAAAAACAGGGCCATAAAACATGAAAAAATACAACAATTTCTATGGCAACGATTATATCCGACGTTGATCCATAGATATTAAAATGTTGAAAGTTAAAAAAAAAAAAATGTATATGATTTATTCTTAACATTTTAATCACTGAGACACTTTTGGGTCCCTGGTACCTTTAGTCAGATTTTTTTTTTTCAAACTGTCATTGTTATAACAATAATAATTAATCAAAAGCATTGTTGTTAGGAATTATTTACCTATTTAGGACTTAATTTACTTCACATCAAATAGTCCATTTTGAAGATAGTTTTTGGGGAAAATTGTGCATATTTTGTGCTTTTTCTTTGAAAAAAAAGGGCATAAAATGTATGGCAACGGCTAGATCTGTAGCTGATCTATAGATACTTCCGTTTTAAAAGTAAAAAAAATTTTTTTTTAAACACTTCAATGACTGAGAGCCTTTTGGGTTGACCGGACTGTTGATTGGTACGTTCTATTAATTGTAAACTTTAATACAAGTGAAAATATTTTCTTTTTTGTTGACCGCAGACCGAACTGCATCTTCTCCAGAGCGCTCTCATGGAGACCAAGTGTCAGGTCTTGCAGCTGCTCGCAGGGGCCATGGATAGGCCGGCCTCAGAACAGCTGCAGGTAAACATCACCTCAGAAGGTGTGCGGACATCGGTCACTTCCCGTCTTCCTCTCAGGTCATCTCCAGTACCGAGGAGAGCCTGAAAGAATTTGAGCAGAAGATCACAGAGCTGAAAAGCCGGGGAGCGGCGCTGCAAGCCGATCAGATGTCCACAGACAAAATACTGAAACTCCAGGTTAGAAGCAATCCAAATATAATCCTCTGGGATGTTTGCAACCAGCCCGATAAAAACTCTGCCTCCCCAGGACACCTACGAGGAGCTGGTGATGACCGTGGTCTCCCGTCGCAGTGGCTTGAACCAGAACATGGCTCTCAGGCAGCAGTACGAGCGCGCCCTTCAGGACCTGACTGACCTGGTGGACACGGCACGGGGCAAGATGGATGCCCATCAGAGGATCATCGCCTGTTCAGCGGAGGAGGTCCAGAACCACCTGGACAAACATAAGGTCCTCTTGTGCTTCTTCAATAGTGTGCTAAGTAGGGATGGGTACTTCATGGGAACCGACCCAATCCCGCCGGTCCTACCGATTCAAATAAAATCCAACGGTGCCAAGTTTCGATACCTGGGTTGCGCATGATGTCACTTGGAGATCACTCCAGCAGCACTGAGAGCGGACTCAGCCAAACTGCGGGTTCGCTCAAAAATATATATATATAACCATGCAACCAATGATGGCTCAGTCGCAGATTTGGAGTTGGGCATGTTTATTGGACCAACTCCAGGTCACCAGTGCAGTGTGCAAAAATATATATATCAGTGGTCCCCAAACTATGGCCAAATCCGGCCCGCGGGAAGTCCCAAGTTAAAAAAAACAACGTTTTTTTATTATTATTTTTAAAAATCTGTCCTTTCTAATCGATTTTCTACCGCTTGTTACTCTCGGTGTCTCCTAGCCGCTTAGGCAAATCATATTGTCTAAAAATGCATTTTCCCATCGATAACGTGACATCATCGCGCTCGGAATATATATATATATACATACATATATATATATATATATATATACATACATATTAGAGATGCGCGGATAGGCAATTATTTCATCTGCAACCGCATCAGAAAGTTGTCAACCATCCGCCATCCACCCGATGTAACATTTGATCAGAACCGCACCCGCCCGCACCCGCCCGCTGTTATATATCTAATATAGACGATGCAAGGCATTAGTGAGGTTATAAAGCTTTTGCCTGTTAAAGAAAGGAGACTGATCCAATGCAGCACAGACATTCGCGTGCCACGCTGTCACGACCCAGACGCACACCAGTGCGCAATCATATGAGAGCCGCGCTGAGCGCACCTCCAAGCGCGTCTCGCTGCCGGCGACGGCCGGGTATAGGCCCGACGCTCCAGCGCCATCCATTTTCAGGGCTAGTTGATTCGGCAGGTGGGTTGTTACACACTCCTTAGCGGGTTCCGACGTCCATGGCCACCGTCCTAGCTGCTGTCTATATCAACCAGGGTGAGCCCCACCCCTTTCGTGAGCGCACTGCGCGCGGAGTGACCCCTGTTACGCGCCCCCGGCAACAGGGGTGGCGGGCAGGTAAGCTGCGCGGGCGGAGCGCGCGGAGTGACCCCTGTTACGAGCCCCCGGCCACGGGGGTGGCGGGCAGGTAAGCTGCTTACCTGCTGCGCGTGACGCCGGCCGCGGCGAAGGCGGACGAGGCGGGGTGTCGGTGCGGTGGGCGCGGTGGTGACCCTGGACGTGCGTCGGGCCCTTCTCGCGGATCGCCTCAGCTACGGCTCCCGGTGGGGCCCTCTCGGGGGAAGGGGCCTCGGTCCCGGACCCCGGCGAGGCGTCCCTTCTCCGCTCCGTAAAAGTGTCCATCTCTTTTCTTTCTTTTTTCTTCTGTTGTGGCATATGCTGCAGGTGCCTGCTCGTTTTTCGTATGTGAGTAACAACATTTAACTATGTATATATATTTCCCAATTGGTTTAACTGCCACCCGCCTGAATCTATTTAAAATCTAATTTTTTTTTATTTCAACCGCCAGACCCGACCCGACCCGACCCGCGGATAAAATCTAATTTTTTTAAATTTCATCCGCCCGATCCGCGGATAATCCGCGGACTCCGCGGTTGTGCCCGCAAACTGCGCATCTCTAATATATATATATATATATATATATATATATATATATATATATATATATATATATATATATATATATATATATATATATATATATATATACCGTATTTTTCGGAGTATAAGTCGCTCCGGAGTATAAGTCGCACCTGCCGAAAATAAAAATAAATAAAGAAGGAAAAAAACATATATAAGTCGCACTGGAGTATAAGTCACATTTTTTGGGGGAAATGTATTTGATAAAATCCAACACCAAGAATAGACAATTGAAAGGCAATTTAAAATAAATAAAGAATAGTGAACAACAGGCTGAATAAGTGTACGTTATATGAGGCATAAATAACCAACTGGTATGTTAACGTAACATATTATGGTAAGAGTCATTCAAATAACTATAACATATAGAACATGCTATACGTTTACCAAACAATCTGTCACTCCTAATCGCTAAATCTTATGAAATCTTATACGTCTAGTCTCTTACATGAATAATATTATTTGATATTTTACGCTAATGTGTTAATCATTTCACACATAAGTCGCTCCTGAGTATAAGTCGCAAAACTATGAAAAAAACTGTGACTTATAGTCCGAAAAATATGGTATATACATATATATTTATGTATATATATATATATATACTGTATATATATACATACGTTAGGTCAGGAAAAAAACACAGAGGCTATATCATCCCTACAAGCCTGTTTCACAGGTTTCGCTGCTCACCAGGGGATTTTATTAGGATTGACCAGACTTAATCCAAATATCACCTCAGGATAAATGGTCCAATAAATGCCGCCTCACTGCGGGTTCTAGTATTTGGTAAAGATAAAAGTTTAGTGTCAGAGGACGTCAGGATTGGTACGGTAAAAGCAGGTCAGATAAATAAGAAGGCCATTGAAGACATTGAATTTGTCATGACTTGGTCCTGGGTGTTTGCTTTTCCGGGATGCAACGGAAAGTTGGCTTGGGCGAGACGGGAATGTAAGTACATAATTTTATTCTTATAATTACTAAAACAAAAATAAAGTAAACAAAAGGTGCGCACAGTGGCGGAGAAAACGACTTGACTATGAAAACAAATACTTGCACAAAGGCAGAAACTATGAACAACAAAAACACTAACTGTGGCTTAATAAACAAAAACTTACTTGGCATGGAACCGGCATGAAAAAAGAGCAGCAAGGGTCATAAGGGTGTGGAGAGTGTGTAGAAGCATTAATGCGGGATGTCACCAGCAAGACAAACTGAAAACAATGAACTTAAATACTACAGACATGATTAACGAAAACAGGCGCGTGACTCAAAACGTGAAACAGGCGCGTGACGTGACAAGTGAAAACTAATGGTTGCTATGGTGACAAAACAAAAGTGCACAAAAAGTCCAAAAACAAAACCGAACATGACCAAAACAAAAACATGATCACACAGACATGACAGAATTACTAATAATGGAACTTTGAAATCAACACTGAAGCGGACTTTAAAACTGGCGTCATGTAATGTAATATCAGAAGTTATGTAAAATCATCTCTTATTTTAATAAATATACGTGACGCTCGGGTCGCATGACGACAATTAGTGGCCTGTTCCCAAAATGCAGAAGAGCGAGGTAAGATGTGTGAAGCGGTCACAAAAAAAAACACCAACTGAACAGGAAGTGCCACCAAAAGAAAAGCACAGGACAGGAAGCAACACAAAACACAGGAGAACAACAAATAATAGATAATACAAAATGAGATTTTGTCATCAAAAACCGTAAATATGTATTAACACACACAAAAGGTACTTTTGTCTTGAGTAGCAGTATGGATTCTCAAATACCGGAAATGTGAATGATACTGTTGCGTTTTGGACCAGTTGTTCCTCCCAGGGAATTCAAGTCACAATTCGCTCCCAAGCTCTTTACGACACTTAAAGCTGAGTTGAAAAAACCACCAGAGACAAGAATAGGTATTTTGTTGTATATTTTCAAAGCTTTGCCAATATACATTTTGATTGAGACCAGTCTAACCCTAGAACATTCTATTGCGCCTCCCAAAATGGTCTGTCTTCCCGATCCCACCACCCTCTCTCTCGTCCCATCTCTGTAGACAAAACAAATGCTAGTCAAAACACATTCCAAAGAACTCAAGGTTAACACACACAGTATACTTGCTGACAGAGCATCAAGAGAAGAAATGGAAAACACGAGCTGTTTTCAAATATGACTAAGAAATGAAAGAAGTACAACTTAAATTCGGATATATGTAAATATCTGCCTCCGACAATTCCCCCTTCAGATCTTCTAAAAAGATCTTTATCACTAGTACAACACTTCTAAAATACGCCCCTCTGAGCAAGCTAGTAAAAAATTAAGTTTTGAGTGAGTAGTCCTGCTCTGAACCACCTGGAGCAGCAGCAGAGCTACGTCCGGATGCTCTCTGTGGACTATAGCTCTGCCTTCAATACAATAATCCCGGACAGACTCTGCAATAAACTGGACACTCTTGGCCTCCCCCCTCTCACAAACGCCTGGATAAGGGACTTCCTAACGGACCGACCCCAGAATGTGAGACTTGGCCCGCACCTCTCATCCTCCCGCACGCTGAGCATCGGCTCCCCACAGGGCTGTGTGCTGAGCCCCCTCCTCTACTGCCTTTACACCCATGACTGCAGTCCGGCCCACAGTGACAACCTTACCGTCAAGTTCGCCGACGATACCACAGTGGTCGGGCTCATTTCCAGGGGTGACGAGGCTGCCTACAGAGAGGAGGTCCTGAAGCTGACGGCCTGGTCTTCGGAGAACAACCTCGCTCTCAACACCAGCAAGACCAGAGAGATCATCGTCGACTTCAGGAGGAGCAGCACCGACCCTGCCCCCCTCTACATCAACGGCGAGCGTGTAGAGAGGGTCCACACCTTCAGGTACCTTGGAGTCCACATCTCTAATGACTTCTCCTGGACAGTCAACACCACATCAATCATCAAGAAGGCTCAGCAGCGGCTACACTTCCTTAGAGTCCTCGGGAAGTACAACCTGAAGCCTGACCTGCTGCTGACCTTCTACCGCTCGTCCATCGAGAGCCTGCTGACCTACTGTATTACGGTATGGTACGGCAGCTGCACTGCAGCAGACAGGGAGAGGCTGCAAAGAGTGGTCAAGACGGCTCAGAAGATCATCGGCCGCCCTCTCCCCTCTCTGACGGACATCTACACCTCCCGCTGCCTCAACAGAGCCAGTGCCATCATCAAGGACAGCACCCACCCTGGCTCTGACCTGTTCCACCTGCTGCCCTCTGGGAAGCGCTACAGGTGCATTAAAACCAAAACAAACAGGCTAAAAGAACAGCTTCTTCCCCAGGGCCATAACCATCCTGAACGGACTGCCCCATTGTCCCTCATAACTGCCTTCTCTTCGGTGCAATAATCCATTCCACCAACAACCCTTAAATTTTTATATATTTGCACATTGTTTTTCTAGCATGCACACATCGCACTGTATGGAATGGCCTCAATCTCGTTACCTTGCGTAATGACAATAAAGCTGATTCTGATTCTGATTCTGATTCTGAATCTGATTATGTGTGCTTTGCCGTCTGGTAGGAGTTCTTTCAGGGTCTGGAGTCACACATGATCTTAACCGAGACCTACTACAGGAAAATTAGCAGCTTGATGCTTCTGAAAGAGAGACAGGTCCTGGAGGAGACACTGGACCAGGCTCAGGGGGTCCTCAAGCGGGCTCACACGAGAGGTGTGGAGCTGGAGGGCATCCTGGAGGTGAGACAAGACCCCACCCACTGAAACCTGACTAGCGGTTCTTGTCAAATGTCTGCTTTTTTTTTATGCCGTCTGTCAGGCTTGGCTCCGCTTGGTCCAAGATTATCAGATCCTGCATGGGCAGCTGGAGGCTGTGGAGGAAAACATCCCGACGGTGGGATTGGCGGAGGAGACCGAGGAGAAACTGACGCATCGCATCTCACTCTATCAGGTAGAATAACGTTGGTAAATCACGGCTGCGGATCTCGCTGAAGCTCCTCCTCCACTGCCTCCAAAGGGTCTGAAGGGGAAGCTGACAGAGCACCAACACAAGCTGCACCAGGTCCTGGGCCAAGGAAAACTCCTCCTGCAGTCGGTCTGCTGTCCCGCTCTGGAGAGTCAACTGGCGGTCCTGGGAGAACACTGGCTGGACAACACCAACAAGGTCAACAAGGAGCTGCAGCGCCTGGAGGCCATCCTCAAACATTGGACCAGGTCAGAACCACCACTAAATTCTCAACCAGGTTTGTCCCGATACCAATAACTTTGTGCTGGTACCGATACCAAAATTTATATCGATACTTTTCCAAATAAAGGGAACTACAAAAAAATGTCAATTTTGGCTTTATTTGAACAGAGGCGGTATAGCTTGGTTGGTAGAGCATACTTGCCAACCCTCCCGGATTTGGAGCTGTCATTACACATTTATCAGTATTCACATTGGTCAGTAGGGGGCAGTAGGGCGTTTCTTCCCAATTGAATGCTATCACCTGCAGACCGGAAGTGTCTTGTCATTCTGATGAGCGCGACCAGTCTGTGAACAATTGAAACGTCCTGTGTGCTTTTCCCTCCTGTATAACAGGTTAGTTTTGGTGAATCAACTCACTGAATAATATCCATGTGATCTTTATAAGTTTAAGTACACATTCTGATGGTGGAGCCTAACTCTAAAGTGTTTGTGAGTTGTAGTTTGTATTTGTGAATGAATCCAGTGCACAGCTGCAGTAATCAATACAAAAAGGCGACGTGAGTGCGCAATGTTTGTATAGGAACTTCTGATCCTAATTCAGACTCCCAAATTAGAGCTCCCGTTTTCTTATTGATTTTATAATGTATATTTGTATAATGTGTGTGTTCTGAAATAGTGACAGAGAATAGAACAAGGATGGACAATTCAACCCTTAACTCAACAATGAGTAGATGAGTGTTATGTGTGTGGGGCACTTTGCGCGTCTCCATGACCCCTAGAGCTATGTCGGCTGGAGTCTTGTACTCCTGGCAGGGTTACCCAAGCCGAACAGGTCGAAGGGTACAGTCCAGACTAAGAGTGATCCCGAAGACCTCAACGGTGGAGCAGGCAGAAGATGGTAGCAGTGAGAAGCACCACAATGGCTGTAAAAGCGGACGAAGGCTAAGGGAGCACACCCTGACAGAAAAGCAAGCTGGTGGCGGCAAGCTTTGAGGCGGTTTCCCAAAAACCTGGATTCCGGCAGCTTCCTGCAGTTGTAAGAAGATGCCGGTCGTCTAGGGTCTCCCTTGCCACTGGAACGATCTTCTTACAATCAAGGTAGTGGCGTTGGGAAAAGCGCACCCCTCATGCCACTCTAAAAACCATCATTGCGCAGGTATCTTCTTTACCTGAGTCGCCGACCTCAAAAGTCTGACGGCGATGGAGCGTCCAGTAACGGGGGCAGGTTTGAATGTGCTGGAAGCTCTTAGCTGGAACTCTACACGTCAGCGGCACAGGACAACGGTCGTTAGCAGCTGGGATTGAGTGGCAGCTGTTTCCGGCAGACTCCTGTGCGTCTGGGCAGCCCCTATTTAGGGACCGCACTGCTCAACCCAATTGGGGAAAGGCCTAGAAAAGGTGGCCTAAAGATTGCCCACTCAACACAGTACCCGGGCAGGAAACCGCACCTGTCGGGACATTCCATTACGCGGTCGAAATACAAAGATTATACCATTTAGAATTGCAGCATGGAACATAAGGACACTCCTGGATGCCAGTCCGGACAGACCACAGCGCAGAACAGCACTTGTTGCCAGCGAGCTAAAGCGCTACAATGTGGATGTGGCAGCACTCAGTGAGACCCGATTTCTCGAGGAAGGCTCACTCAATGAAGTAGGAGAGGGTTATACATTCTTTTGGAAAGGATACCCCATGGGCGGACCACACCTTCACGGAGTTGGTTTTGCAATCAAGAACAGCCTTCTGCTCAAGCTCACAGAATCACCAGTGGGTGTCAGTCAGTGAAAGGCTCATGACTCTTCGCATCCCCCTTGCAAAATGCAGACATGTCACTTTGGTAAGTGCCTATGCACCAACTCTGCCATCCAATGATGAAGAGAAGGACTGCTTCTACCAGGCACTCGATGACATCCTCAGTCACATCCCGAGGAGTGACAAAATCATGCTGTTGGGTGATTTTAATGCAAGAGTCGGAAAGAACACGCAAAACTGGAATGGTGTGATCGGCGCCCACGGCATTGGAAAAATCAACCCCAATGGCATGAGACTCCTTAGTCTCTGTGCGGAACACGATCTTACCATCACAAACACCATCTTCCAACAAAAGAACAAATATAAGGCATCCTGGATGCATCCCAGATCCAAACACTGGCACCTGATCGACTATGCGAGGGCTGACCTCAAGGACGTGCTCATTACAAGAGCTATGCGAGGGGCAGACTGCTGGACCGACCACCGCATGATTCTGACAAAGGTCAGAATGCATGTTCGGCCCCTAACACGTCACGGTGCACCAAAGAGGAAAGCACTCAACTGTGCCAGACTCTCCAGCAGCGACACCCGTGACAACTTCCGTCGCTCCCTAGCTGAGAAGCTGGCAGACATTGAGCCGCTGATCACCTCAGAGTCTGGGATGGATGAGAAGTGGGCCTCTCTATCCACCATCCTCTTTGACACTGCAGCCCAAGTCATTGGTTTCAAATCCAAGAAACACCAGGACTGGTTTGACCAGAATGCTGGAGAGATCTCCACCCTCCTGTACAGAATGCACAAGGCACACAGAGCCACCCTGAACAACCCACAATCCCAATTCCATAAAAAGCAATGGCAAACCCTTCGTTCTGAGGCCCAAACAACTCTCAGAAAACTGCAAGATGAGTGGTGGATCTCAAAGGCCAATGAAATCCAGTCTCACGCTGATAGAAATGATATGCACTGTTTCTATGATGCAGTGAAAACCATCTACGGCCCCAGAAACTGCTCCCTCGCACCTGTTAGATCTGCTGATGGAACATTTTTGATCAAGGATCAGGCTATGACGGTGGAGCGGTGGGCTGAGCATTTTAAAACCGTGCTCAACCAGCCCACCCCAGTGGACCCAACTGTCCTTGCAGAGCTCCCTGAACATCCTAGCTTGCCAGATCTCGACCTCCCCCCAACCTTCAAAGAAATCCTGCATGCAGTCAAAACCCTGAAAAACAATAAATCCCCTGGACCTGACAGCATCCCGGCTGAACTTCTCAAGGAAGGAGGCTACCTCTGTACACGGACACTGCATCTCTACATTTCAGAGGTGTGGAGACGAGAGTGTGTCCCGCAACAGTGGAAAGATGCCAACATTGTGACCATCTACAAGAACAAAGGAGACAAATCCATCTGCTCCAATAGTAGGGGTATCTCTCTGTTGGCCATTGCTGGAAAGGTCCTTGCCAAGGTCATGCTCCGCAGACTCATCCCCGCAATATCAGAACGGGTCACCCCTGAGTCGCAGTGTGGTTTTCGGAAGGACAGGGGGACAGTTGACATGATCTTTGTGACACGTCAGCTCCAAGAGAAATGCCGGGAGCAGCACAAGGACTTGTACATTGCCTTTGTCGACCTTTCAAAGGCATTTGACACAGTGAGCAGGGACCCACTGTGGCAAGTCCTGAAGAGATTTGGGTGTCCACCCAAGTTTCTCACCATCCTTGCACAGTTCCATTCTGGGATGATGGCCCGAGTGGTAGTGGGAAGACACAACTCAGAGCCCTTTGGTGTGAAAACTGGAGTGAGGCAGGGCTGTGTGCTGGCTCCAGTTCTCTTCAACATCTTCCTCGTCTGTGTCACAACACTGCTACGTAGGGGGATGGAGGAGCAGGCTGGAGTTACCATAGACTTCAGGCTTGATGGTAGCCTGTTTAACATCAGGAGGCTACAGGCAACTACCAAGCTGACCTCGGAGACCATCATTGAGCTGCAATACGCCGATGACTGTGCCCTGGTTTCCCATACACCAGAGGCTCTGCAAAACATCCTCTCGGCAGCTGTAACTGCATATACCAGAATGGGACTGACGATCAACACCCAGAAGACAGAGGTACTTTGTCAGTCCAGTGCTGACCTCCCACAAAACCCCACAATAACCCTCACAGCAGCAGGGCAACAGCTGCTCACAGTGCCCACCTTCAAATACCTGGGGAGCATAATGTCTGACACCTGCTCAATGGATGACGAGATCCAGAACCGCCTCAAGCAAGCATCAGCTTCTTTTGGTCGTCTAAGGAGAAGGGTTTTTCAGAACAGCAACCTCAAACTCCACACCAAAGTGCTGGTCTACAGAGCAATATGCATCACTGCATTACTGTACGGATGTGAGGCATGGACTATCTACAGCCGCCATCTGAAAAGCCTGGAGACCTTCCATGTAAGATGTCTGCAGAAGATCCTTGGCATCACATGGAAGGACAGAGTGCCGCACACAGAAGTGCTGGAGAGGGCAGGCAGCTGCAGCGTGGAGTCCATCATGACCCAACATCAACTCAGGTGGTTGGGGCATGTCATCCGAATGCCCAGCCATAGACTCCCACGCAGAATCCTCTATGGTCAGTTACACCTAGGCCAACGCAGTGCTGGTGGGCAGAAGAAGCGGTTCAAAGACCAAATGAAGACCACACTGAAGAGATGCCAGATCAACCCCTCTTCACTGGAGGAACTTGCTTCCTGCCGAGACCTCTGGCGCTCCCACTCCTCACAGGGAGTGGATTATATTGAGGAACAGCGCACACAACACCGTGCAGCAAAACGCGTGAAGAGGCATGCTCGCCAAGCCACCCCTGCTCCCCCCAGCACCTCCTTCACATGCCCGGTCTGTAACCGCATCTGTAGATCCAGGATCGGACTTTTCAAACATCAGCAGACTCATAAATAAAAGAAGATGGTCATCATCGAATCGATGGACAACCATAATAATATGTGTAAATAAATGAACACTGAAATTCAAGTATTTATTTTATTTATATATATATATATATATATATATATGTAATAAAATATATATATATATAGCTAGAATTCACTGAAAGTCAAGTATTTCTTATATATATATCTTAACCACGCCCCCAACCACGCCCCCCGCTCCACCCCCGACCACGCCCCCACCCCCCACCTCCCGAAATCGGAGGTCTCAAGGTTGGAAAGTATGTGGTAGAGTGGCCGTGCCAGCAACTTGAGGGTTCAGGGTTTGATTCCCGCTTCTGCCAACCTAATCGCTGCCGTTGTGTCCTTGGGCAAGACACTTTACCCACCTGCTCCCAGTGCCACCCACACTGCTTTAAATGTAACTTAGATATTGGGTTTCACTATGTAAAGCGCTTTGAGTCACTAGAGAAAAGGGCTATATAAATAGAATTCACTTCACTTTACAACAGAAAATCTTACAATACATTATACATATGTTTCTTATTGCACTTAAATAACAATTTTAGAAGGTTAAAATATAAATTAAAGGGCTTTAAAAACATTGTGTTTTTCTTGTTAGACTCAAAAAATTTGCAATTTTCCATAATCGAGAATTAGATTAGAATATAATAATAATAAAAAAGCTTTATTTACATATTAAATTATATATGATTTATAGTTGCCAATCCTGGTCTGTGCTTTAAAAAAAATAAAATTATTAGTAAGTACTAAAAAAAAAACTATGGATAAATGTACCCAGATAAGCCATGAAACAGGTAAAACACACATTTGTTAAAGAAACAACACAAATTGTAGCAATTTGTTACCAAATTCAGTCATTTTTGTTACGTTGTACAGGGGAAGACGACGGCACAGACAGCGGGGACGTCGTTAACTCAATATTTATTATATGACACAAGGGAAATGAGGCGCGTAGTTAATCCAAACGATGCACGTGTGTGACTATGTGTGGAAATTAACTGTTGAGTGTTACCGGTAGTGTTGAGACAGGCTCGGAGGTCCAGAGAACATGCAGGAAGTCGGGGGCAATAGAGAGGCGTCGAAGGTCCATGTCCAGGCGGGAGGTCGAGATATGAGTAGCAGCCAGAGAACCAGAGGGAACACGGGGAGACGAGACACACAGCTTGTGACGCGGGAACGGAGGAATGCTGCTGGATGACGACAAGAAAAGCACGAGACAAATGAACACGGAGGGGAAGAAAACACAGAGAGAGAGTGCATAGAGATAGGGTTTGTACGGGAACAGATCGCTACGTTCTGGCACAGGATAGCAGGTTGCGCTGGCTTAAGAAGGCATAATAGTGAGAGAGTCCAGTCCATAGTGGATTTAGCATAATATCGTGAGAGTCCAGTCCATAGTGGATCTAACATAATAGTGAGAGTCCAGTCCATAGTGGATCTAACATAATAGTGAGAGTCCAGTCCATAGTGGATCTAACATAATAGTGAGAGTCCAGTCCATAGTGGATCTAACATAATAGTGAGAGTCCAGTCCATTGTGGATCTAACATAATAGTGTGAGAGTCCAGTCCATAGTGGATCTAACATAATAGTGTGAGAGTCCAGTCCATAGTGGATCTAACATAATAGTGAGAGTCCAGTCCATAGTGGATCTAACATAGTAGTGTGAGAGTCCAGTCCATAGTGGATCTAACATAATAGTGAGAGTCCAGTCCATAGTGGATCTAACATAATAGTGTGAGAGTCCAGTCCATAGTGGATCTAACATAATAGTGAGAGTCCAGTCCTCAGTGGATCTAACATAATAGTGTGAGAGTCCAGTCCATAGTGGATCTAACATAATAGTGAGAGTCCAGTCCATAGTGGATCTAACATAATAGTGAGAGTCCAGTCCATAGTGGATCTAACATAATAGTGTGAGAGTCCAGTCCATAGTGGATCTAACATAATAGTGAGAGTCCAGTCCTCAGTGGATCTAACATAATAGTGAGAGTCCAGTCCTCAGTGGATCTAACATAATAGTGTGAGAGTCCAGTCCATAGTGGATCTAACATAATAGTGAGAGTCCAGTCCATAGTGGATCTAACATAATAGTGTGAGAGTCCAGTCCATAGTGGATCTAACATAATAGTGAGAGTCCAGTCCATAGTGGATCCAACATAGTAGTGTGAGAGTCCAGTCCATAGTGGATCTAACATAATAGTGTGAGAGTCCAGTCCATAGTGGATCCAACATAATAGTGAGAGTCCAGTCCTCAGTGGATCTAACATAATAGTGTGAGAGTCCAGTCCATAGTGGATCTAACATAATAGTGAGAGTCCAGTCCATAGTGGATCTAACATAATAGTGAGAGTCCAGTCCATAGTGGATCTAACATAATAGTGTGAGAGTCCAGTCCATAGTGGATCTAACATAATAGTGAGAGTCCAGTCCTCAGTGGATCTAACATAATAGTGTGAGAGTCCAGTCCATAGTGGATCTAACATAATAGTGAGAGTCCAGTCCATAGTGGATCTAACATAATAGTGTGAGAGTCCAGTCCATAGTGGATCTAACATAATAGTGAGAGTCCAGTCCATAGTGGATCTAACATAATAGTGAGAGTCCAGTCCATAGTGGATCTAACATAATAGTGTGAGAGTCCAGTCCATAGTGGATTTAGCATAATATCGTGAGAGTCCAGTCCATAGTGGATCTAACATAATAGAACTCATCAGCGACAGGTGTGTCGATTGCTGATTGGCGATTGAATGCGGCCGCTTGCTGCAGCCGGAGTGGCGCGCCGGCGCGCTCTTGGAGGTGCGCCCAGCGCAGCGCACAGATGAATGCGGGCCGTGACAGTTTTACTTGCACTAGTTGAAGTTAGATGGGCGGTCTTAACTCGGCTAATATTTGGCATCAGTCCAAGCAGTCGCGTGTGTGTTTTTGTGAGAATGCCAACGTGTTGTCTGAGTGACGTCAGTGAGTGAGTGGGCGAGCAAAGAGAGAGAGAGGTCCGGTTGTGTCCTGCAAAACTAATAATAAAGCAACCAGACTGTCACACATCGGCGCCTTCGAATTCTGACCGGAAAGCGGAGCTTAGCAGACGAAAGCATCAACCCTGAAGGGAACGTCTGCCCTCCTTGAGTACAGTCTGCACCGGAGCAGAACAGCAGGACAGGTGTAACAACTACATTATTACATGTCACTATTTAAACTCCTTGCGCAGATGATTATTATTTAAATGTTTACTTAAGTTTGAAGCAAAGGTGCTAATACTAATCGCCACTTCCTTGTTTAAAGCGTCACCTTTACCGTTACTTTTGAAGTCCAAATACCTCCATATTGTACTTCACCACTCTCTTTATTAACCAGTAGAATTGTCGGTTTTTGCCATTCTTCCTCTCCAAGATGTTATTGCTTGCATGCACTTTGTGTGTGCGTTTTCACACACTCAACATCATGCTCTGTAGTCACCGCCACAGATGAAAGAACGAAAGCGGTACTTTTCAAAGGCAGTATAGTACCGATTTCAATCCATTAGTGTCGCGGTACTTCGTTAGTACCGGTATACCGTACAACCATGACCCCTTTACAGCAAATGGTCCATGATTTAATTTCTTGTTCAGGTATCAGAGGCAGTGTGGGGAGCTTAGCCAATGGCTACAATCTGCTCTGGAGCGTCTGGAGTTCTGGAACACACAGGCGGTCCTGGTCCCACAAGAGTTGGAAACGGTCCGAGACCACCTTTCTGCTTTTCTGGTGAGGACACAAATGACCACATTGGAAGTGTGTTAGCCTTTAAGCTGGAATTTAGACAGTCCATTGTGGATCTAACGTAATAGTGTAAGAGTCCAGTCCATAGTGGATCTAACATAATAGTGTGAGAGTCCAGTCCATAGTGGATCTAACATAATAGTGTGAGAGTCCAGTCCATAGTGGATCTAACATAATAGTGTGAGAGTCCAGTCCATAGTGGATCTAACATAATCGCGAGAGTCCAGTCCATAGTGGATCTAACATAAAGTGAGAGTCCAATCCATAGTGGATCTAGTTAATAGTGTGGGAGTCCAGTCCATAGTGGATCTAACATAATAGTGTGAGAGTCCAGTCCATAGTGGATCTAACATAATATTGTGAGAGTCCAGTCCATAGTGGATCTAACATAATAGTGTGAGAGTCCAGTCCATAGTGGATCTAACATAATAGTGTGAGAGTCCAGTCCATAGTGGATTTAGCATAATATTGTGAGAGTCCAGTCCATAGTGGATCTAACATAATAGTGTGAGAGTCCAGTCCATAGTGGATCTAACATAATAGTGTGAGAGTCCAGTCCATAGTGGATCTAACATAATAGTGAGAGTCCAGTCCATAGTGGATCTAACATAATAGTGAGAGTCCAGTCCATAGTGGATCTAACATAATAGTGAGAGTCCAGTCCATAGTGGATCTAACATAATATTGAGAGTCCAGTCCATAGTGGATCTAACATAATATTGTGAGAGTCCAGTCCATAGTGGATCTAACATAATAGTGTGAGGGTCCAGTCTATAGTGGATCTAACATAATATTGAGAGTCCAGTCCATAGAGGATCTAACATAATATTGAGAGTCCAGTCCATAGTGGATCTAACATAATAGTTAGAGTCCAGTCCATAGAGGATCTAACATAATATTGAGAGTCCAGTCCATAGTGGATCTAACATAATATTGTGAGAGTCCAGTCCATAGTGGATCTAACATAATAGTGTGAGAGTCCAGTCCATAGTGGATCTAACATAATAGTGTGAGAGTCCAGTCCATAGTGGATCTAACATAATAGTGAGAGTCCAGTCCATAGTGGATCTAACATAATAGCGTGAGAGTCCAGTCCATAGTGGATCTAACATAATAGTGTGAGAGTCCAGTCCATAGTGGATCTAACATAATAGTGAGAGTCCAGTCCATAGTGGATCTAACATAATAGTGAGAGCCCAGTCCATAGTGGATCTAACATAATAGTGAGAGTCCAGTCCATAGTGGATCTAACATAATAGTGTGAGAGTCCAGTCCATAGTGGATTTAACATAATAGTGTGAGAGTCCAGTCCATAGTGGATTTAGCATAATATTGTGAGAGTCCAGTCCATAGTGGATCTAACATAATAGTGAGAGTCCAGTCCATAGTGGATCTAAGATAATAGTGTGAGAGTCCAGTCCATAGTGGATCTAACATAATAGTGTGAGAGGCCAGTCCATAGTGGATCTAACATAATAGTGTGAGAGTCCAGTCCATAGTGGATCTAACATAATAGTGTGAGAGTCCAGTCCATAGTGGATTTAGCATAATATTGTGAGAGTCCAGTCCATAGTGGATCTAACATAATAGTGTGAGAGTCCAGTCCATAGTGGATCTAACATAATAGTGAGAGTCCAGTCCATAGTGGATCTAACATAATAGTGTGAGAGTCCAGTGCATAGTGGATCTAACATAATAGTGAGAGTCCAGTCTATAGTGGATCTAACATAATAGTGAGAGTCCAGTCCATAGTGGATCTAACATAATAGTGTGAGAGTCCAGTTCATAGTGGATCTAACATAATAGTTAGAGTCCAGTCCATAGAGGATCTAACATAATAGTGAGAGTCCAGTCCATAGTGGATCTAACATAATAGTGAGAGTCCAGTCCATAGTGGATCTAACATAATAGTGAGAGTCCAGTCCATAGTGGATCTAACATAATAGTTAGAGTCCAGTCCATAGTGGATCTAACATAATAGTTAGACTCCAGTCCATAGTGGATCTAACATAATATTGAGAGTCCAGTCCATAGTGGATCTAACATAATATTGTGAGAGTCCAGTCCATAGTGGATCTAACATAATAGTGTGAGGGTCCAGTCTATAGTGGATCTAACATAATAGTGAGAGTCCAGTCCATAGTGGATCTAACATAATAGTGTGAGAGTCCAGTCCATAGTGGATCTAACATAATATTGAGAGTCCAGTCCATAGAGGATCTAACATAATATTGAGAGTCCAGTCCATAGTGGATCTAACATAATAGTTAGAGTCCAGTCCATAGAGGATCTAACATAATATTGAGAGTCCAGTCCATAGTGGATCTAACATAATATTGTGAGAGTCCAGTCCATAGTGGATCTAACATAATAGTGTGAGAGTCCAGTCCATAGTGGATCTAACATAATAGTGTGAGAGTCCAGTCCATAATGGATCTAACATAATAGTGAGAGTCCAGTCCATAGTGGATCTAACATAATAGTGAGAGTCCAGTCCATAGTGGATCTAACATAATAGTGAGAGAGTCCAGTCCATAGTGGATCTAACATAATAGTGTGAGAGTCCAGTCCATAGTGGATCTAACATAATAGTGTGAGAGTCTAGTCCATAAGGGATCTAACATAATAGTGAGAGTCCAGTCCATAGTGGATCTAACAAAATAGTGTGAGAGTCTAGTCCATAAGGGTTTTAACATAATAGTGAGAGTCCAGTCCATAGTGGATCTAACATAATAGTGAGAGTTCAGTCCATAGTGGATCTAACATAATAGTGTGAGAGTCCAGTCCATAGTGGATCTAACATAATATTGTGAGAGTCCAGTCCATAGTGGATCTAACATAATAGTGAGAGTTCAGTCCATAGTGGATCTAACATAATAGTGAGAGTCCAGTCCATAGTGGATCTAACATAATAGTGTGAGAGTCCAGTCCATAGTGGATCTAACATAATAGTGTGAGAGTCCAGTCCATAGTGGATCTAACATGATAGTGAGAGTCCAGTCCATAGTGGATCTAACATAATAGTGTGAGAGTCCAGTCCATAGTGGATCTAACATAATAGTGTGAGAGTCCAGTCCATAGTGGATCTAACATAATATTGTGAGAGTCCAGTCCATAGTGGATCTAACATAATAGTGTAAGAGTCCAGTCCATAGTGGATCTAACATAATAGTGTGAGAGTCCAGTCCATAGTGGATCTAAGATAATAGTGAGATTCCAGTCCATAGTGGATCTAACATAATCGTGTAAGAGTCCAGTCCATAGTGGATCTAACATAATAGTGAGAGTCCAGTCCATAGTGGATCTAACATAATAGTGTGAGAGTCCAGTCCATAGTGGATCTAACATAATAGTGAGAGAGTCCAGTCCATAGTGGATCGAACATAATAGTGTGAGAGTCCAGTCCATAGTGGATCTAACATAATAGTGAGAGTCCAGTCCATAGTGGATCTAACATAATAGTGAGAGTCCAGTCCATAGTGGATCTAACATAAAAGTGAGAGTCCAGTCCATAGTGGATCTAACATAATAGTGTGAGAGTCCAGTCCATAGTGGATCTAACATAATAGTGTGAGAGTCCAGTCCATAGTGGATCCAACATAATCGTGTGAGTCCAGTCCATAGTGGGTCCAGTAGGAGATCATCTTGAGTGGAGACAGGTCAGCAGCACAGAGACGTCCCCAACTGATCCACAGATGAGTGGTCCACCCTGGGTCCCGACTTTGGACAGCTAGCGCATCATCTGTGGTCATGATTGAGGTGTAACCTACAAAAGTAGCTTAAATATCGCTAAAAATATTTGCGTTTAAATCTTGTCCGTGGCAGGAGTTTTCCAAGGAAGCTGAGAGCAAATCCAGCCTGAAGAGCTCCGTGGTTTCCGAGGGCAACCAGCTGCTGAGGCTGAAGAAGGTCGACACGGTGGCTCTGCGGTCCGACCTGGCTCGCATGGACAATCAGTGGAGTGAGCTCTTCACGCGCATCCCGGCGGTGCAAGAGAAGCTGCACCAGGTAGGACACCATCCGGTGCGGTTTTCTCCTCTTCAAAACCGAGTCCCACGACTCCGGCGTGTTCCCTCAGATCCAAATGGAAAAGCTGGCCTCACGTCACGCCATCTCCGAGCTCTTTAACTGGATATCGCTGATGGAGAGCGTCATGGAAGAGGACGAAGAGAACCTAAAGAGTGCGGTGGGAGCGCACGTGGTCCAGGACTACCTGCAGAAATACAAGGTGGGTCGTGGCCTTTCTCCAACTTTCACTCGGCATGATGGGAACCAGAGGTGGGTAGTAACGCGCTACATTTACTCCGTTACATCTACTTGAGTAACTTTTGGGATAAATTGTACTTCTAAGAGTAGTTTTAATGCAACATACTTTTACTTTTACTTGAGTATATTTATAGAGAAGAAACGCTACTTTTACTCCGCTACTTTTATCTACATTCAGCTCGCTACTCGCTACTAATTTTTATCGATCTGTTAATGCACGCTTTGTTTGTTTTGGTCTGTCAGACAGACCTTCATAGTGCCTGCCTTACTGGTGACGTTTCACTTCGTTCCACCAATCAGATGCAGTCACTGGTGACGTTGGACCAATCAAACAGAGCCAGGCGGTCACATGACCTGACTTAAACAAGTTGAAAAACGTATTGGGGTGTTACCATTTAGTGGTCAATCGTACGAAATATGTACTGTACTGTGCAATCTACTAATAAAAGTTCCAATCAATCAATCAAAAGTGTGAAGGAA